>NW_026699232.1:0-92907 GCF_030435755.1 Ochotona princeps | reverse complement strand
TACTCGGCTGATCCTTCTTCAATATGCCCTTCACCAACATGCAGTGTTTCCTTGATTGAATTAGCTCTCCACACCAATATTTGCGTCTAGAGCCTTTGCATTGAGGGCTATCTGAAAACGGCTGTGGCGCTGAAGTTGCCTGTGAATGTGAGTTGGTGGCATGTGAAACCGCATGTGGAGCATTCGTTTGTGTGGGATGCTCACCAAGCTTCATTTCAGTCCTAGGTAGTCAAAGGGCACTAAGCATAGAGTGTGAAAACTGAGTTTCATTGAGAGCTGCTTGGAAGCCTGATGGTGTGTGAAGTTAGTGAACCAAATGGAGTTGTTCTCCCACAAGAACCACTCGGCTGATCCTTCTTCAATATGCCCTTCACCAACATGCAGTGTTTCCTTGATTGAATTAGCTCTCACACCAATATTTGTGTCTAGAGCCTTTGCATTGAGGGCTATCTGAAAAGGGCTGTGGCGCTGAAGTTGCCTGTGAATGTGGAGTTGGTGGCATGTGAAACCCGCATGTGGAGCATTCGTTTGTGTGGGATGTTCTACAGGTTCATTCCTAGATAATGCACTCAAAGGGCACTAAGCATAGAGTGTGAAAACTGAGTTTCCTTGAGAGCTGCTTGGAAGCCTGATGGTGTGTGAAGTTAGTGAGCCAAATGGAGTTGTTCTCCCACAAGAACCACTCGGCTGATCCTTCTTCAATATGCCCTTCACCAACATGCAGTGTTTCCTTGATTGAATTAGCTCTCACACCAATATTTGCGTCTAGAGCCTTTGCATTGAGGGCTATCTGAAAACGGCTGTGGCGCTGAAGTTGCCTGTGAATGTGGAGTTGGTGGCATGTGAAACCCGCATGTGGAGCATTCGTTTGTGTGGATGCTCTACCAGGTTCATTTCAGTCCTAGGCACTCAAAGGGCACTAAGCATAGAGTGTGAAAACTGAGTTTCCTTGAGAGCTGCTTGGAAGCCTGATGGTGTGTGAAGTTTAGTGAGCCAAATGGAGTTGTTCTCCCACAAGAACCACTCGGCTGATCCTTCTTCAATATGCCCTTCACCAACATGCAGTGTTTCCTTGATTGAATTAGCTCTCACACCAATATTTGTGTCTAGAGCCTTTGCATTGAGGGCTATCTGAAAACGGCTGTGGCGCTGAAGTTGCCTGTGAATGTGGAGTTGGTGGCATGTGAACCCGCATGTGGAGCATTCGTTTGTGTGGGATGTTCTACCAGGTTCATTCCTAGATAATGCACTCAAAGGGCACTAAGCATAGAGTGTGAAAACTGAGTTTCCTTGAGAGCTGCTTGGAAGCCTGATGGTGTGTGAAGTTAGTGAGCCAAATGGAGTTGTTCTCCCACAAGAAACCACTCGGCTGATCCTTCTTCAATATGCCCTTCACCAACATGCAGTGTTTACTTGATTGAATTAGCTCTCACACCAATATTTGCGTCTAGAGCCTTTGCATTGAGGGCTATCTGAAAACGGCTGTGGCGCTGAAGCTGCCTGTGAATGTGGAGTTGGTGGCATGTGAAACCCGCATGTGGAGCATTCGTTTGTGTGGCATGCTCACCAAGCTTCATTTCAGTCATAGGTACTCAAAGGGCACTAAGCATAGAGTGTGAAAACTGAGTTTCCCTGAGAGCTGCTTGGAAGCCTGATGGTGTGTGAAGTTAGTGAGGCAAATGGTGTTGTTCTCCCACAAGAACCACTCGGCTGATCCTTCTTCAATATGCCCTTCACCAACATGCAGTGTTTCCTTGATTGAATTAGCTCTCACACCAATATTTGCGTCTAGAGCCTTTGCATTGAGGGCTATCTGAAAACGGCTGTGGCGCTGAAGTTGCCTGTCAATGTGGAGTTGGTGGCATGTGAAACCCGCATGTGGAGCATTCGTTTGTGTGGGATGTTCTACCAGGTTCATTCCTAGATAATGCACTCAAAGGGCACTAAGCATAGAGTGTGAAAACTGAGTTTCCTTGAGAGCTGCTTGGAAGCCTGATGGTGTGTGAAGTTAGTGAGCCAAATGGAGTTGTTCTCCCACAAGAACCACTCGGCTGATCCTTCTTCAATATGCCCTTCACCAAACATGCAGTGTTTCCTTGATTGAATTAGCTCTCACACCAATATTTGTGTCCAGAGCCTTTGCATTGAGGGCTATCTGAAACGGCTGTGGCGCTGAAGTTGCCTGTGAATGTGGAGTTGGTGGCATGTGAAACCCGCATGTGGAGCATTCGTTTGTGTGGGATGCTCTACCAGGTTCATTTCAGTCCTAGGCACTCAAAGGGCACTAAGCATAGAGTGTGAAAACTGAGTTTCCTTGAGAGCTGCTTGGAAGCCTGATGGTGTGTGAAGTTAGTGAGCCAAATGGAGTTGTTCTCCCACAAGAACCACTCGGCTGATCCTTCTTCAATATGCCCTTCACCAACATGCAGTGTTTCCTTGATTGAATTAGCTCTCACACCAATATTTGTGTCCAGAGCCTTTGCATTGAGGGCTATCTGAAAACGGCTGTGGCGCTGAAGTTGCCTGTAAATGTGGAGTTGGTGGCATGTGAAACCCGCATGTGGAGCATTCGTTTGTGTGGGATGCTCTACCAGGTTCATTTCAGTCCTAGGCACTCAAAGGGCACTAAGCATAGAGTGTGAAAACTGAGTTTCCTTGAGAGCTGCTTGGAAGCCTGATGGTGTGTGAAGTTAGTGAGCCAAATGGAGTTGTTCTCCCACAAGAACCACTCGGCTGATCCTTCTTCAGTATGCCCTTCACCAACATGCAGTGTTTCCTTGATTGAATTAGCTCTCACACCAATATTTGCGTCTAGAGCCTTTGCATTGAGGGCTATCTGAAAATGGCTGTGGCGCTGAAGCTGCCTGTGAATGTGGAGTTGGTGGCATGTGAAACCCGCATGTGGAGCATTCGTTTGTGTGGGATGCTCTACCAGGTTCATTCCTAGATAATGCACTCAAAGGGCACTAAGCATAGAGTGTGAAAACTGAGTTTCCTTGAGAGCTGCTTGGAAGCCTGATGGTGTGTGAAGTTTGTGAGCCAAATGGAGTTGTTCTCCCACAAGAACCACTCGGCTGATCCTTCTTCAATATGCCCTTCACCAACATGCAGTGTTTCCTTGATTGAATTATCCCCCACACCAATATTTGCGTCTAGAGCCTTTGCATTGAGGGCTATCTGAAAACGGCTGTGGCGCTGAAGTTGCCTGTGAATGTGGAGTTGGTGGCATGTGAAACCCGCATGTGGAGCATTCGTTTGTGTGGGATGTTCTACCAGGTTCATTCCTAGATAATGCACTCAAAGGGCACTAAGCATAGAGTGTGAAAACTGAGTTTCCTTGAGAGCAGCTTGGAAGCCTGATGGTGTGTGAAGTTAGTGAGCCAAATGGAGTTGTTCTCCCACAAGAACCACTCGGCTGATCCTTCTTCAATATGCCCTTCACCAACATGCAGTGTTTCCTTGATTGAATTAGCTCTCACACCAATATTTGCGTCTAGAGCCTTTGCATTGAGGGCTATCTGAAAACGGCTGTGGCGCTGAAGTTGCCTGTGAATGTGGAGTTGGTGGTATGTGAAACCCGCATGTGGAGCATTCGTTTGTGTGGGATGCTCTACCAGGTTCATTTCAGTCCTAGGCACTCAAAGGGCACTAAGCATAGAGTGTGAAAACTGAGTTTCCTTGAGAGCTGCTTGGAAGCCTGATGGTGTGTGAAGTTAGTGAGCCAAATGGAGTTGTTCTCCCACAAGAACCACTCGGCTGATCCTTCTTCAATATGCCCTTCACCAACATGCAGTGTTTCCTTGATTGAATTAGCTCTCACACCAATATTTGTGTCTAGAGCCTTTGCATTGAGGGCTATCTGAAAACGGCTGTGGCGCTGAAGTTGCCTGTGAATGTGGAGTTGGTGGCATGTGAAACCCGCATGTGGAGCATTCGTTTGTGTGGGATGCTCTACCAGGTTCATTCCTAGATAATGCACTCAAAGGGCACTAAGCATAGAGTGTGAAAACTGAGTTTCCTTGAGAGCTGCTTGGAAGCCTGATGGTGTGTGAAGTTAGTGAGCCAAATGGAGTTGTTCTCCCACAAGAACCACTCGGCTGATCCTTCTTCAATATGCCCTTCACCAACATGCAGTGTTTCCTTGATTGAATTAGCTCTCACACCAATATTTGCGTCTAGAGCCTTTGCATTGAGGGCTATCTGAAAATGGCTGTGGCGCTGAAGCTGCCTGTGAATGTGGAGTTGGTGGCATGTGAAACCCGCATGTGGAGCATTCGTTTGTGTGGGATGTTCTACCAGGTTCATTCCTAGATAATGCACTCAAAGGGCACTAAGCATAGAGTGTGAAAACTGAGTTTCCTTGAGAGCTGCTTGGAAGCCTGATGGTGTGTGAAGTTAGTGAGCCAAATGGAGTTGTTCTCCCACAAGAACCACTCGGCTGATCCTTCTTCAATATGCCCTTCACCAACATGCAGTGTTTCCTTGATTGAATTAGCTCTCACACCAATATTTGCGTCTAGAGCCTTTGCATTGAGGGCTATCTGAAAACGGCTGTGGCGCTGAAGTTGCCTGTGAATGTGGAGTTGGTGGCATGTGAAACCCGCATGTGGAGCATTCGTTTGTGTGGGATGGTCACCAAGCTTCATTTCAGTCCTAGGTAGTCAAAGGGCACTAAGCATAGAGTGTGAAAACTGAGTTTCCTTGAGAGCTGCTTGGAAGCCTGATGGTGTGTGAAGTTAGTGAACCAAATGGAGTTGTTCTCCCACAAGAACCACTCGGCTGATCCTTCTTCAATATGCCCTTCACCAACATGCAGTGTTTCCTTGATTGAATTAGCTCTCACACCAATATTTGCGTCTAGAGCCTTTGCATTGAGGACTATCTGAAAACGGCTGTGGCGCTGAAGTTGCCTGTGAATGTGGAGTTGGTGGCATGTGAAACCCGCATGTGGAGCATTCGTTTGTGTGGGATGCTCTACCAGGTTCATTCCTAGATAATGCACTCAAAGGGCACTAAGCATAGAGTGTGAAAACTGAGTTTCCTTGAGAGCTGCTTGGAAGCCTGATGGTGTGTGAAGTTAGTGAGCCAAATGGAGTTGTTCTCCCACAAGAACCACTCGGCTGATCCTTCTTCAATATGCCCTTCACCAACATGCAGTGTTTCCTTGATTGAATTAGCTCTCACACCAATATTTGCGTCTAGAGCCTTTGCATTGAGGGCTATCTGAAAACGGCTGTGGCGCTGAAGTTGCCTGTGAATGTGGAGTTGGTGGCATGTGAAACCCGCATGTGGAGCATTCGTTTGTGTGGGATGCTCACCAAGCTTCATTTCAGTCCTAGGTAGTCAAAGGGCACTAAGCATAGAGTGTGAAAACTGAGTTTCCTTGAGAGCTGCTTGGAAGCCTGATGGTGTGTGAAGTTAGTGAACCAAATGGAGTTGTTCTCCCACAAGAACCACTCGGCTGATCCTTCTTCAATATGCCCTTCACCAACATGCAGTGTTTCCTTGATTGAATTAGCTCTCACACCAATATTTGCGTCTAGAGCCTTTGCATTGAGGACTATCTGAAAACGGCTGTGGCGCTGAAGTTGCCTGTGAATGTGGAGTTGGTGGCATGTGAAACCCGCATGTGGAGCATTCGTTTGTGTGGGATGCTCTACCAGGTTCATTCCTAGATAATGCACTCAAAGGGCACTAAGCATAGAGTGTGAAAACTGAGTTTCCTTGAGAGCTGCTTGGAAGCCTGATGGTGTGTGAAGTTAGTGAGCCAAATGGAGTTGTTCTCCCACAAGAACCACTCGGCTGATCCTTCTTCAATATGCCCTTCACCAACATGCAGTGTTTCCTTGATTGAATTAGCTCTCACACCAATATTTGTGTCCAGAGCCTTTGCATTGAGGGCTATCTGAAAACGGCTGTGGCGCTGAAGTTGCCTGTGAATGTGGAGTTGGTGGCATGTGAAACCCGCATGTGGAGCATTCGTTTGTGTGGCATGCTCACCAAGCTTCATTTCAGTCATAGGTATTCAAAGGGCACTAAGCATAGAGTGTGAAAACTGAGTTTCCTTGAGAGCTGCTTGGAAGCCTGATGGTGTGTGAAGTTAGTGAGGCAAATGGTGTTGTTCTCCCAAAAGAACCACTCGGCTGATCCTTCTTCAATATGCCCTTCACCAACATGCAGTGTTTCCTTGATTGAATTATCCCCCACAACAATATTTGCGTCTAGAGCCTTTGCATTGAGGGCTATCTGAAAACGGCTGTGGCGCTGAAGTTGCCTGTGAATGTGGAGTTGGTGGCATGTGAAACCCGCATGTGGAGCATTCGTTTGTGTGGGATGTTCTACCAGGTTCATTCCTAGATAATGCACTCAAAGGGCACTAAGCATAGAGTGTGAAAACTGAGTTTCCTTGAGAGCTGCTTGGAAGCCTGATGGTGTGTGAAGTTAGTGAGCCAAATGGAGTTGTTCTCTCACAAGAACCACTCGGCTGATCCTTCTTCAATATGCCCTTCACCAACATGCAGTGTTTGCTTGATTGAATTAGCTCTCACACCAATATTTGCGTCTAGAGCCTTTGCATTGAGGGCTATCTGAAAACGGCTGTGGCGCTGAAGTTGCCTGTGAATGTGGAGTTGCTGGCATGTGAAACCCGCATGTGGAGCATTCGTTTGTGTGGGATGCTCTACCAGGTTCATTCCTAGATAATGCACTCAAAGGGCACTAAGCATAGAGTGTGAAAACTGAGTTTCCTTGAGAGCTGCTTGGAAGCCTGATGGTGTGTGAAGTTTGTGAGCCAAATGGAGTTGTTCTCCCACAAGAGCCACTCGGCTGATCCTTCTTCAATATGCCCTTCACCAACATGCAGTGTTTCCTTGATTGAATTAGCTCTCACACCAATATTTGCGTCTAGAGCCTTTGCATTGAGGGCTATCTGAAAATGGCTGTGGCGCTGAAGTTGCCTGTGAATGTGGAGTTGGTGGCATGTGAAACCCGCATGTGGAGCATTCGTTTGTGTGGGATGCTCTACCAGGTTCATTCCTAGATAATGCACTCAAAGGGCACTAAGCATAGAGTGTGAAAACTGAGTTTCCTTGAGAGCTGCTTGGAAGCCTGATGGTGTGTGAAGTTAGTGAGCCAAATGGAGTTGTTCTCCCTCAAGAACCACTCGGCTGATCCTTCTTCAATATGCCCTTCACCAACATGCAGTGTTTCCTTGATTGAATTAGCTCTCACACCAATATTTGCGTCTAGAGCCTTTGCATTGAGGGCTATCTGAAAACGGCTGTGGCGCTGAAGCTGCCTGTGAATGTGAAGTTGGTGGCATGTGAAACCCGCATGTGGAGCATTCGTTTGTGTGGGATGCTCACCAAGCTTCATTTCAGTCCTAGGTACTCAAAGGGCACTAAGCATAGAGTGTGAAAACTGAGTTTCCTTGAGAGCTGCTTGGAAGCCTGATGGTGTGTGAAGTTAGTGAGCCAAATGGAGTTGTTCTCCCACAAGAACCACTTGGCTGATCCTTCTTCAATATGCCCTTCACCAACATGCAGTGTTTCCTTGATTGAATTAGCTCTCACACCAATATTTGCGTCTAGAGCCTTTGCATTGAGGGCTATCTGAAAACGGCTGTGGCGCTGAAGTTGCCTGTGAATGTGGAGTTGGTGGCATGTGAAACCCGCATGTGGAGCATTCGTTTGTGTGGGATGCTCTACCAGGTTCATTCCTAGATAATGCACTCAAAGGGCACTAAGCATAGAGTGTGAAAACTGAGTTTCCTTGAGAGCTGCTTGGAAGCCTGATGGTGTGTGAAGTTAGTGAGCCAAATGGAGTTGTTCTCCCACAAGAACCACTCGGCTGATCCTTCTTCAATATGCCCTTCACCAACATGCAGTGTTTCCTTGATTGAATTAGCTCTCACACCAATATTTGCGTCTAGAGCCTTTGCATTGAGGGCTATCTGAAAACGGCTGTGGCGCTGAAGTTGCCTGTGAATGTGGAGTTGGTGGCATGTGAAACCCGCATGTGGAGCATTCGTTTGTGTGGGATGCTCACCAAGCTTCATTTCAGTCCTAGGTACTCAAAGGGCACTAAGCATAGAGTGTGAAAACTGAGTTTCCTTGAGAGCTGCTTGGAAGCCTGATGGTGTGTGAAGTTAGTGAGCCAAATGGAGTTGTTCTCCCACAAGAACCACTCGGCTGATCCTTCTTCAATATGCCCTTCACCAACATGCAGTGTTTCCTTGATTGAATTAGCTCTCACACCAATATTTGTGTCTAGAGCCTTTGCATTGAGGGCTATCTGAAAACGGCTGTGGCGCTGAAGTTGCCTGTGAATGTGGAGTTGGTGGCATGTGAAACCCGCATGTGGAGCATTCGTTTGTGTGGGATGCTCTACCAGGTTCATTCCTAGATAATGCACTCAAAGGGCACTAAGCATAGAGTGTGAAAACTGAGTTTCCTTGAGAGCTGCTTGGAAGCCTGATGGTGTGTGAAGTTAGTGAGCCAAATGGAGTTGTTCTCCCACAAGAACCACTCGGCTGATCCTTCTTCAATATGCCCTTCACCAACATGCAGTGTTTCCTTGATTGAATTAGCTCTCACACCAATATTTGTGTCTAGAGCCTTTGCATTGAGGGCTATCTGAAAATGGCTGTGGCGCTGAAGCTGCCTGTGAATGTGGAGTTGGTGGCATGTGAAACCCGCATGTGGAGCATTCGTTTGTGTGGCATGCTCACCAAGCTTCATTTCAGTCCTACTAACTCAAAGGGCACTAAGCATAGAGTGTGAAAACTGAGTTTCCTTGAGAGCTGCTTGGAAGCCTGATGGTGTGTGAAGTTAGTGAGCCAAATGGAGTTGTTCTCCCACAAGAACCACTTAGCTGATCCTTCTTCAATATGCCCTTCACCAACATGCAGTGTTTCCTTGATTGAATTAGCTCTCACACCAATATTTGCGTCTAGAGCCTTTGCATTGAGGGCTATCTGAAAACGGCTGTGGCGCTGAAGTTGCCTGTGAATGTGGAGTTGTTGGCATGTGAAACCCGCATGTGGAGCATTCGTTTGTGTGGGATGCTCTACCAGGTTCATTCCTAGATAATGCACTCAAAGGGCACTAAGCATAGAGTGTGAAAACTGAGTTTCCTTGAGAGCTGCTTGGAAGCCTGATGGTGTGTGAAGTTAGTGAGCCAAATGGAGTTGTTCTCACACAAGAACCACTCGGCTGATCCTTCTTCAATATGCCCTTCACCAACATGCAGTGTTTCCTTGATTGAATTAGCTCTCACACCAATATTTGTGTCTAGAGCCTTTGCATTGAGGGCTATCTGAAAACGGCTGTGGCGCTGAAGTTGCCTGTGAATGTGGAGTTGGTGGCATGTGAAACCCGCATGTGGAGCATTCGTTTGTGTGGGATGCTCACCAAGCTTCATTTCAGTCCTAGGTACTCAAAGGGCACTAAGCATAGAGTGTGAAAACTGAGTTTCCTTGAGAGCTGCTTGGAAGCCTGATGGTGTGTGAAGTTAGTGAGCCAAATGGAGTTGTTCTCCCACAAGAACCACTCGGCTGATCCTTCTTCAATATGCCCTTCACCAACATGCAGTGTTTCCTTGATTGAATTAGCTCTCACACCAATATTTGTGTCTAGAGCCTTTGCATTGAGGGCTATCTGAAAACGGCTGTGGCGCTGAAGTTGCCTGTGAATGTGGAGTTGGTGGCATGTGAAACCCGCATGTGGAGCATTCGTTTGTGTGGGATGCTCTACCAGGTTCATTCCTAGATAATGCACTCAAAGGGCACTAAGCATAGAGTGTGAAAACTGAGTTTCCTTGAGAGCTGCTTGGAAGCCTGATGGTGTGTGAAGTTAGTGAGCCAAATGGAGTTGTTCTCCCACAAGAACCACTCGGCTGATCCTTCTTCAATATGCCCTTCACCAACATGCAGTGTTTCCTTGATTGAATTAGCTCTCACACCAATATTTGTGTCTAGAGCCTTTGCATTGAGGGCTATCTGAAAATGGCTGTGGCGCTGAAGCTGCCTGTGAATGTGGAGTTGGTGGCATGTGAAACCCGCATGTGGAGCATTCGTTTGTGTGGCATGCTCACCAAGCTTCATTTCAGTCCTAGGTACTCAAAGGGCACTAAGCATAGAGTGTGAAAACTGAGTTTCCTTGAGAGCTGCTTGGAAGCCTGATGGTGTGTGAAGTTAGTGAGCCAAATGGAGTTGTTCTCCCACAAGAACCACTTAGCTGATCCTTCTTCAATATGCCCTTCACCAACATGCAATGTTTCCTTGATTGAATTAGCTCTCACACCAATATTTGCGTCTAGAGCCTTTGCATTGAGGGCTATCTGAAAACGGCTGTGGCGCTGAAGTTGCCTGTGAATGTGGAGTTGTTGGCATGTGAAACCCGCATGTGGAGCATTCGTTTGTGTGGGATGCTCTACCAGGTTCATTCCTAGATAATGCACTCAAAGGGCACTAAGCATAGAGTGTGAAAACTGAGTTTCCTTGAGAGCTGCTTGGAAGCCTGATGGTGTGTGAAGTTAGTGAGCCAAATGGAGTTGTTCTCACACAAGAACCACTCGGCTGATCCTTCTTCAATATGCCCTTCACCAACATGCAGTGTTTCCTTGATTGAATTAGCTCTCACACCAATATCTGTGTCTAGAGCCTTTGCATTGAGGGCTATCTGAAAATGGCTGTGGCGCTGAAGCTGCCTGTGAATGTGGAGTTGGTGGCATGTGAAACCCGCATGTGGAGCATTCGTTTGTGTGGCATGCTCACCAAGCTTCATTTCAGTCCTAGGTACTCAAAGGGCACTAAGCATAGAGTGTGAAAACTGAGTTTCCTTGAGAGCTGCTTGGAAGCCTGATGGTGTGTGAAGTTAGTGAGCCAAATGGAGTTGTTCTCCCACAAGAACCACTCGGCTGATCCTTCTTCAATATGCCCTTCACCAACATGCAGTGTTTCCTTGATTGAATTAGCTCTCACACCAATATTTGTGTCTAGAGCCTTTGCATTGAGGGCTATCTGAAAACGGCTGTGGCGCTGAAGTTGCCTGTGAATGTGGAGTTGGTGGCATGTGAAACCCGCATGTGGAGCATTCGTTTGTGTGGGATGCTCTACCAGGTTCATTCCTAGATAATGCACTCAAAGGGCACTAAGCATAGAGTGTGAAAACTGAGTTTCCTTGAGAGCTGCTTGGAAGCCTGATGGTGTGTGAAGTTAGTGAGCCAAATGGAGTTGTTCTCCCACAAGAACCACTCGGCTGATCCTTCTTCAATATGCCCTTCACCAACATGCAGTGTTTCCTTGATTGAATTAGCTCTCACACCAATATTTGCGTCTAGAGCCTTTGCATTGAGGGCTATCTGAAAACGGCTGTGGCGCTGAAGTTGCCTGTGAATGTGGAGTTGGTGGCATGTGAAACCCGCATGTGGAGCATTCGTTTGTGTGGGATGCTCACCAAGCTTCATTTCAGTCCTAGGTACTCAAAGGGCACTAAGCATAGAGTGTGAAAACTGAGTTTCCTTGAGAGCTGCTTGGAAGCCTGATGGTGTGTGAAGTTAGTGAGCCAAATGGAGTTGTTCTCCCACAAGAACCACTCGGCTGATCCTTCTTCAATATGCCCTTCACCAACATGCAGTGTTTCCTTGATTGAATTAGCTCTCACACCAATATTTGTGTCTAGAGCCTTTGCATTGAGGGCTATCTGAAAACGGCTGTGGCGCTGAAGTTGCCTGTGAATGTGGAGTTGGTGGCATGTGAAACCCGCATGTGGAGCATTCGTTTGTGTGGGATGCTCTACCAGGTTCATTCCTAGATAATGCACTCAAAGGGCACTAAGCATAGAGTGTGAAAACTGAGTTTCCTTGAGAGCTGCTTGGAAGCCTGATGGTGTGTGAAGTTAGTGAGCCAAATGGAGTTGTTCTCCCACAAGAACCACTCGGCTGATCCTTCTTCAATATGCCCTTCACCAACATGCAGTGTTTCCTTGATTGAATTAGCTCTCACACCAATATTTGTGTCTAGAGCCTTTGCATTGAGGGCTATCTGAAAATGGCTGTGGCGCTGAAGCTGCCTGTGAATGTGGAGTTGGTGGCATGTGAAACCCGCATGTGGAGCATTCGTTTGTGTGGCATGCTCACCAAGCTTCATTTCAGTCCTACTAACTCAAAGGGCACTAAGCATAGAGTGTGAAAACTGAGTTTCCTTGAGAGCTGCTTGGAAGCCTGATGGTGTGTGAAGTTAGTGAGCCAAATGGAGTTGTTCTCCCACAAGAACCACTTAGCTGATCCTTCTTCAATATGCCCTTCACCAACATGCAGTGTTTCCTTGATTGAATTAGCTCTCACACCAATATTTGCGTCTAGAGCCTTTGCATTGAGGGCTATCTGAAAACGGCTGTGGCGCTGAAGTTGCCTGTGAATGTGGAGTTGTTGGCATGTGAAACCCGCATGTGGAGCATTCGTTTGTGTGGGATGCTCTACCAGGTTCATTCCTAGATAATGCACTCAAAGGGCACTAAGCATAGAGTGTGAAAACTGAGTTTCCTTTAGAGCTGCTTGGAAGCCTGATGGTGTGTGAAGTTAGTGAGCCAAATGGAGTTGTTCTCACACAAGAACCACTCGGCTGATCCTTCTTCAATATGCCCTTCACCAACATGCAGTGTTTCCTTGATTGAATTAGCTCTCACACCAATATTTGTGTCTAGAGCCTTTGCATTGAGGGCTATCTGAAAATGGCTGTGGCGCTGAAGCTGCCTGTGAATGTGGAGTTGGTGGCATGTGAAACCCGCATGTGGAGCATTCGTTTGTGTGGCATGCTCACCAAGCTTCATTTCAGTCCTACTAACTCAAAGGGCACTAAGCATAGAGTGTGAAAACTG
This sequence comes from Ochotona princeps, assembly GCF_030435755.1. NCBI lineage: Eukaryota > Metazoa > Chordata > Mammalia > Lagomorpha > Ochotonidae > Ochotona > Ochotona princeps. Next base: position 80,029 of record NW_026699232.1, on the reverse strand, counting down.
AGTTTCCTTGAGAGCTGCTTGGAAGCCTGATGGTGTGTGAAGTTAGTGAGCCAAATGGAGTTGTTCTCCCACAAGAACCACTCGGCTGATCCTTCTTCAATATGCCCTTCACCAACATGCAGTGTTTCCTTGATTGAATTAGCTCTCACACCAATATTTGCGTCTAGAGCCTTTGCATTGAGGGCTATCTGAAAACGGCTGTGGCGCTGAAGTTGCCTGTGAATGTGGAGTTGTTGGCATGTGAAACCCGCATGTGGAGCATTCGTTTGTGTGGGATGCTCTACCAGGTTCATTCCTAGATAATGCACTCAAAGGGCACTAAGCATAGAGTGTGAAAACTGAGTTTCCTTGAGAGCTGCTTGGAAGCCTGATGGTGTGTGAAGTTAGTGAGCCAAATGGAGTTGTTCTCACACAAGAACCACTCGGCTGATCCTTCTTCAATATGCCCTTCACCAACATGCAGTGTTTCCTTGATTGAATTAGCTCTCACACCAATATTTGCGTCTAGAGCCTTTGCATTGAGGGCTATCTGAAAACGGCTGTGGCGCTGAAGTTGCCTGTCAATGTGGAGTTGGTGGCATGTGAAACCCGCATGTGGAGCATTCGTTTGTGTGGCATGCTCACCAAGCTTCATTTCAGTCCTAGGTACTCAAAGGGCACTAAGCATAGAGTGTGAAAACTGAGTTTCCTTGAGAGCTGCTTGGAAGCCTGATGGTGTGTGAAGTTAGTGAGCCAAATGGAGTTGTTCTCCCACAAGAACCACTCGGCTGATCCTTCTTCAATATGCCCTTCACCAACATGCAGTGTTTCCTTGATTGAATTAGCTCTCACACCAATATTTGCGTCTAGAGCCTTTGCATTGAGGGCTATCTGAAAACGGCTGTGGCGCTGAAGTTGCCTGTCAATGTGGAGTTGGTGGCATGTGAAACCCGCATGTGGAGCATTCGTTTGTGTGGCATGCTCACCAAGCTTCATTTCAGTCCTACTAACTCAAAGGGCACTAAGCATAGAGTGTGAAAACTGAGTTTCCTTGAGAGCTGCTTGGAAGCCTGATGGTGTGTGAAGTTAGTGAGCCAAATGGAGTTGTTCTCCCACAAGAACCACTTAGCTGATCCTTCTTCAATATGCCCTTCACCAACATGCAGTGTTTCCTTGATTGAATTAGCTCTCACACCAATATTTGCGTCTAGAGCCTTTGCATTGAGGGCTATCTGAAAACGGCTGTGGCGCTGAAGTTGCCTGTGAATGTGAAGTTGGTGGCATGTGAAACCCGCATGTGGAGCATTCGTTTGTGTGGGATGCTCACCAAGCTTCATTTCAGTCCTAGGTACTCAAAGGGCACTAAGCATAGAGTGTGAAAACTGAGTTTCCTTGAGAGCTGCTTGGAAGCCTGATGGTGTGTGAAGTTAGTGAGCCAAATGGAGTTGTTCTCCCACAAGAACCACTTGGCTGATCCTTCTTCAATATGCCCTTCACCAACATGCAGTGTTTCCTTGATTGAATTAGCTCTCACACCAATATTTGCGTCTAGAGCCTTTGCATTGAGGGCTATCTGAAAACGGCTGTGGCGCTGAAGTTGCCTGTGAATGTGGAGTTGGTGGCATGTGAAACCCGCATGTGGAGCATTCGTTTGTGTGGGATGCTCTACCAGGTTCATTCCTAGATAATGCACTCAAAGGGCACTAAGCATAGAGTGTGAAAACTGAGTTTCCTTGAGAGCTGCTTGGAAGCCTGATGGTGTGTGAAGTTAGTGAGCCAAATGGAGTTGTTCTCCCACAAGAACCACTCGGCTGATCCTTCTTCAATATGCCCTTCACCAACATGCAGTGTTTCCTTGATTGAATTAGCTCTCACACCAATATTTGCGTCTAGAGCCTTTGCATTGAGGGCTATCTGAAAACGGCTGTGGCGCTGAAGTTGCCTGTGAATGTGGAGTTGGTGGCATGTGAAACCCGCATGTGGAGCATTCGTTTGTGTGGGATGCTCACCAAGCTTCATTTCAGTCCTAGGTACTCAAAGGGCACTAAGCATAGAGTGTGAAAACTGAGTTTCCTTGAGAGCTGCTTGGAAGCCTGATGGTGTGTGAAGTTAGTGAGCCAAATGGAGTTGTTCTCCCACAAGAACCACTCGGCTGATCCTTCTTCAATATGCCCTTCACCAACATGCAGTGTTTCCTTGATTGAATTAGCTCTCACACCAATATTTGTGTCTAGAGCCTTTGCATTGAGGGCTATCTGAAAACGGCTGTGGCGCTGAAGTTGCCTGTGAATGTGGAGTTGGTGGCATGTGAAACCCGCATGTGGAGCATTCGTTTGTGTGGGATGCTCTACCAGGTTCATTCCTAGATAATGCACTCAAAGGGCACTAAGCATAGAGTGTGAAAACTGAGTTTCCTTGAGAGCTGCTTGGAAGCCTGATGGTGTGTGAAGTTAGTGAGCCAAATGGAGTTGTTCTCCCACAAGAACCACTCGGCTGATCCTTCTTCAATATGCCCTTCACCAACATGCAGTGTTTCCTTGATTGAATTAGCTCTCACACCAATATTTGCGTCTAGAGCCTTTGCATTGAGGGCTATCTGAAAACGGCTGTGGCGCTGAAGTTGCCTGTGAATGTGGAGTTGGTGGCATGTGAAACCCGCATGTGGAGCATTCGTTTGTGTGGGATGCTCACCAAGCTTCATTTCAGTCCTAGGTACTCAAAGGGCACTAAGCATAGAGTGTGAAAACTGAGTTTCCTTGAGAGCTGCTTGGAAGCCTGATGGTGTGTGAAGTTAGTGAGCCAAATGGAGTTGTTCTCCCACAAGAACCACTCGGCTGATCCTTCTTCAATATGCCCTTCACCAACATGCAGTGTTTCCTTGATTGAATTAGCTCTCACACCAATATTTGTGTCTAGAGCCTTTGCATTGAGGGCTATCTGAAAACGGCTGTGGCGCTGAAGTTGCCTGTGAATGTGGAGTTGGTGGCATGTGAAACCCGCATGTGGAGCATTCGTTTGTGTGGGATGCTCTACCAGGTTCATTTCAGTCCTAGGCACTCAAAGGGCACTAAGCATAGAGTGTGAAAACTGAGTTTCCTTGAGAGCTGCTTGGAAGCCTGATGGTGTGTGAAGTTAGTGAGCCAAATGGAGTTGTTCTCCCACAAGAACCACTCGGCTGATCCTTCTTCAATATGCCCTTCACCAACATGCAGTGTTTCCTTGATTGAATTAGCTCTCACACCAATATTTGTGTCTAGAGCCTTTGCATTGAGGGCTATCTGAAAATGGCTGTGGCGCTGAAGCTGCCTGTGAATGTGGAGTTGGTGGCATGTGAAACCCGCATGTGGAGCATTCGTTTGTGTGGCATGCTCACCAAGCTTCATTTCAGTCCTACTAACTCAAAGGGCACTAAGCATAGAGTGTGAAAACTGAGTTTCCTTGAGAGCTGCTTGGAAGCCTGATGGTGTGTGAAGTTAGTGAGCCAAATGGAGTTGTTCTCCCACAAGAACCACTTAGCTGATCCTTCTTCAATATGCCCTTCACCAACATGCAGTGTTTCCTTGATTGAATTAGCTCTCACACCAATATTTGCGTCTAGAGCCTTTGCATTGAGGGCTATCTGAAAACGGCTGTGGCGCTGAAGTTGCCTGTGAATGTGGAGTTGTTGGCATGTGAAACCCGCATGTGGAGCATTCGTTTGTGTGGGATGCTCTACCAGGTTCATTCCTAGATAATGCACTCAAAGGGCACTAAGCATAGAGTGTGAAAACTGAGTTTCCTTGAGAGCTGCTTGGAAGCCTGATGGTGTGTGAAGTTAGTGAGCCAAATGGAGTTGTTCTCACACAAGAACCACTCGGCTGATCCTTCTTCAATATGCCCTTCACCAACATGCAGTGTTTCCTTGATTGAATTAGCTCTCACACCAATATTTGTGTCTAGAGCCTTTGCATTGAGGGCTATCTGAAAATGGCTGTGGCGCTGAAGCTGCCTGTGAATGTGGAGTTGGTGGCATGTGAAACCCGCATGTGGAGCATTCGTTTGTGTGGCATGCTCACCAAGCTTCATTTCAGTCCTACTAACTCAAAGGGCACTAAGCATAGAGTGTGAAAACTGAGTTTCCTTGAGAGCTGCTTGGAAGCCTGATGGTGTGTGAAGTTAGTGAGCCAAATGGAGTTGTTCTCCCACAAGAACCACTCGGCTGATCCTTCTTCAATATGCCCTTCACCAACATGCAGTGTTTCCTTGATTGAATTAGCTCTCACACCAATATTTGCGTCTAGAGCCTTTGCATTGAGGGCTATCTGAAAACGGCTGTGGCGCTGAAGTTGCCTGTGAATGTGGAGTTGTTGGCATGTGAAACCCGCATGTGGAGCATTCGTTTGTGTGGGATGCTCTACCAGGTTCATTCCTAGATAATGCACTCAAAGGGCACTAAGCATAGAGTGTGAAAACTGAGTTTCCTTGAGAGCTGCTTGGAAGCCTGATGGTGTGTGAAGTTAGTGAGCCAAATGGAGTTGTTCTCACACAAGAACCACTCGGCTGATCCTTCTTCAATATGCCCTTCACCAACATGCAGTGTTTCCTTGATTGAATTAGCTCTCACACCAATATTTGCGTCTAGAGCCTTTGCATTGAGGGCTATCTGAAAACGGCTGTGGCGCTGAAGTTGCCTGTCAATGTGGAGTTGGTGGCATGTGAAACCCGCATGTGGAGCATTCGTTTGTGTGGCATGCTCACCAAGCTTCATTTCAGTCCTAGGTACTCAAAGGGCACTAAGCATAGAGTGTGAAAACTGAGTTTCCTTGAGAGCTGCTTGGAAGCCTGATGGTGTGTGAAGTTAGTGAGCCAAATGGAGTTGTTCTCCCACAAGAACCACTCGGCTGATCCTTCTTCAATATGCCCTTCACCAACATGCAGTGTTTCCTTGATTGAATTAGCTCTCACACCAATATTTGTGTCTAGAGCCTTTGCATTGAGGACTATCTGAAAACGGCTGTGGCGCTGAAGTTGCCTGTGAATGTGGAGTTGGTGGCATGTGAAACCCGCATGTGGAGCATTCGTTTGTGTGGGATGCTCTACCAGGTTCATTCCTAGATAATGCACTCAAAGGGCACTAAGCATAGAGTGTGAAAACTGAGTTTCCTTGAGAGCTGCTTGGAAGCCTGATGGTGTGTGAAGTTAGTGAGCCAAATGGAGTTGTTCTCCCACAAGAACCACTCGGCTGATCCTTCTTCAATATGCCCTTCACCAACATGCAGTGTTTCCTTGATTGAATTAGCTCTCACACCAATATTTGCGTCTAGAGCCTTTGCATTGAGGGCTATCTGAAAATGGCTGTGGCGCTGAAGCTGCCTGTGAATGTGGAGTTGGTGGCATGTGAAACCCGCATGTGGAGCATTCGTTTGTGTGGGATGCTCACCAAGCTTCATTTCAGTCCTAGGAACTCAAAGGGCACTAAGCATAGAGTGTGAAAACTGAGTTTCCTTGAGAGCTGCTTGGAAGCCTGATGGTGTGTGAAGTTAGTGAGCCAAATGGAGTTGTTCTCCCACAAGAACCACTCGGCTGATCCTTCTTCAATATGCCCTTCACCAACATGCAGTGTTTCCTTGATTGAATTATCCCCCACACCAATATTTGCGTCTAGAGCCTTTGCATTGAGGGCTATCTGAAAACGGCTGTGGCGCTGAAGTTGCCTGTGAATGTGGAGTTGGTGGCATGTGAAACCCGCATGTGGAGCATTCGTTTGTGTGGGATGCTCACCAAGCTTCATTTCAGTCCTAGGTACTCAACGGGCACTAAGCATAGAGTGTGAAAACTGAGTTTCCTTGAGAGCTGCTTGGAAGCCTGATGGTGTGTGAAGTTAGTGAGCCAAATGGAGTTGTTCTCCCACAAGAACCACTCGGCTGATCCTTCTTCAATATGCCCTTCACCAACATGCAGTGTTTCCTTGATTGAATTAGTTCTCACACCAATATTTGCGTCTAGAGCCTTTGCATTGAGGGCTATCTGAAAACGGCTGTGGCGCTGAAGTTGCCTGTCAATGTGGAGTTGGTGGCATGTGAAACCCGCATGTGGAGCATTCGTTTGTGTGGGATGCTCTACCAGGTTCATTCCTAGATAATGCTCTCAAAGGGCACTAAGCATAGAGTATGAAAACTGAGTTTCCTTGAGAGCTGCTTGGAAGCCTGATGGTGTGTGAAGTTAGTGAGCCAAATGGAGTTGTTATCCCACAAGAACCACTTGGCTGATCCTTCTTCAATATGCCCTTCACCAACATGCAGTGTTTCCTTGATTGAATTAGCTCTCACACCAATATTTGCGTCTAGAGCCTTTGCATTGAGGGCTATCTGAAAACGGCTGTGGCGCTGAAGTTGCCTGTGATTGTGGAGTTGTTGGCATGTGAAACCCGCATGTGGAGCATTCGTTTGTGTGGGATGCTCTACCAGGTTCATTCCTAGATAATGCACTCAAAGGGCACTAAGCATAGAGTGTGAAAACTGAGTTTCCTTGAGAGCTGCTTGGAAGCCTGATGGTGTGTGAAGTTAGTGAGCCAAATGGAGTTGTTCTCCCACAAGAACCACTCGGCTGATCCTTCTTCAATATGCCCTTCACCAACATGCAGTGTTTCCTTGATTGAATTAGCTCTCACACCAATATTTGCGTCTAGAGCCTTTGCATTGAGGGCTATCTGAAAACGGCTGTGGCGCTGAAGTTGCCTGTCAATGTGGAGTTGGTGGCATGTGAAACCCGCATGTGGAGCATTCGTTTGTGTGGGATGCTCACCAAGCTTCATTTCAGTCCTAGGTACTCAAAGGGCACTAAGCATAGAGTGTGAAAACTGAGTTTCCTTGAGAGCTGCTTGGAAGCCTGATGGTGTGTGAAGTTAGTGAGCCAAATGGAGTTGTTCTCCCACAAGAACCACTCGGCTGATCCTTCTTCAATATGCCCTTCACCAACATGCAGTGTTTCCTTGATTGAATTAGCTCTCACACCAATATTTGCGTCTAGAGCCTTTGCATTGAGGACTATCTGAAAACGGCTGTGGCGCTGAAGTTGCCTGTGAATGTGGAGTTGGTGGCATGTGAAACCCGGATGTGGAGCATTCGTTTGTGTGGGATGCTCTACCAGGTTCATTCCTAGATAATGCACTCAAAGGGCACTAAGCATAGAGTGTGAAAACTGAGTTTCCTTGAGAGCTGCTTGGAAGCCTGATGGTGTGTGAAGTTAGTGCGCCAAATGGAGTTGTTCTCCCACAAGAATCACTCGGCTGATCCTTCTTCAATATGCCCTTCACCAACATGCAGTGTTTCCTTGATTGAATTAGCTCTCACACCAATATTTGCGTCTAGAGCCTTTGCATTGAGGGCTATCTGAAAACGGCTGTGGCGCTGAAGTTGCCTGTGAATGTGGAGTTGGTGGCATGTGAAACCCGCATGTGGAGCATTCGTTTGTGTGGGATGCTCACCAAGCTTCATTTCAGTCCTAGGCACTCAAAGGGCACTAAGCATAGAGTGTGAAAACTGAGTTTCCTTGAGAGCTGCTTGGAAGCCTGATGGTGTGTGAAGTTAGTGAGCCAAATGGAGTTGTTCTCCCACAAGAACCACTCGGCTGATCCTTCTTCAATATGCCCTTCACCAACATGCAGTGTTTCCTTGATTGAATTAGCTCTCACACCAATATTTGCGTCTAGAGCCTTTGCATTGAGGGCTATCTGAAAACGGCTGTGGCGCTGAAGTTGCCTGTGAATGTGGAGTTGTTGGCATGTGAAAATCGCATGTGGAGCATTCGTTTGTGTGGGATGCTCTACCAGGTTCATTCCTAGATAATGCACTCAAAGGGCACTAAGCATAGAGTGTGAAAACTGAGTTTCCTTGAGAGCTGCTTGGAAGCCTGATGGTGTGTGAAGTTAGTGAGCCAAATGGAGTTGTTCTCCCACAAGAACCACTCGGCTGATCCTTCTTCAATATGCCCTTCACCAACATGCAGTGTTTCCTTGATTGAATTAGCTCTCACACCAATATTTGCATCTAGAGCCTTTGCATTGAGGGCTATCTGAAAACGGCTGTGGCGCTGAAGTTGCCTGTGAATGTGGAGTTGTTGGCATGTGAAAATCGCATGTGGAGCATTCGTTTGTGTGGGATGCTCTACCAGGTTCATTCCTAGATAATGCACTCAAAGGGCACTAAGCATAGAGTGTGAAAACTGAGTTTCCTTGAGAGCTGCTTGGAAGCCTGATGGTGTGTGAAGTTAGTGAGCCAAATGGAGTTGTTCTCCCACAAGAACCACTCGGCTGATCCTTCTTCAATATGCCCTTCACCAACATGCAGTGTTTCCTTGATTGAATTAGCTCTCACACCAATATTTGCATCTAGAGCCTTTGCATTGAGGGCTATCTGAAAACGGCTGTGGCGCTGAAGTTGCCTGTGAATGTGGAGTTGGTGGCATGTGAAACCCGCATGTGGAGCATTCGTTTTTGTGGCATGCTCTACCAGGTTCATTCCTAGATAATGCACTCAAAGGGCACTAAGCATAGAGTGTGAAAACTGAGTTTCCTTGAGAGCTGCTTGGAAGCCTGATGGTGTGTGAAGTTAGTGAGCCAAATGGAGTTGTTCTCCCACAAGAACCACTCGGCTGATCCTTCTTCAATATGCCCTTCACCAACATGCAGTGTTTCCTTGATTGAATTAGCTCTCACACCAATATTTGCATCTAGAGCCTTTGCATTGAGGGCTATCTGAAAACGGCTGTGGCGCTGAAGTTGCCTGAGAATGTGGAGTTGGTGGCATGTGAAACCCGCATGTGGAGCATTTTTTTGTGTGGGATGCTCACCAAGCTTCATTTCAGTCCTAGGTACTCAAAGGGCACTAAGCATAGAGTGTGAAAACTGAGTTTCCTTGAGAGCTGCTTGGAAGCCTGATGGTGTGTGAAGTTAGTGAGCCAAATGGAGTTGTTCTCCCACAAGAACCACTCGGCTGATCCTTCTTCAATATGCCCTTCACCAACATGCAGTGTTTCCTTGATTGAATTAGCTCTCACACCAATATTTGCGTCTAGAGCCTTTGCATTGAGGGCTATCTGAAAACGGCTGTGGCGCTGAAGTTGCCTGTGAATGTGGAGTTGGTGGCATGTGAAACCCGCATGTGGAGCATTCGTTTGTGTGGGATGCTCTACCAGGTTCATTTCAGTCCTAGGCACTCAAAGGGCACTAAGCATAGAGTGTGAAAACTGAGTTTCCTTGAGAGCTGCTTGGAAGCCTGATGGTGTGTGAAGTTAGTGAGCCAAATGGAGTTGTTCTCCCACAAGAACCACTCGGCTGATCCTTCTTCAATATGCCCTTCACCAACATGCAGTGTTTCCTTGATTGAATTAGCTCTCACACCAATATTTGCGTCTAGAGCCTTTGCATTGAGGGCTATCTGAAAACGGCTGTGGCGCTGAAGTTGCCTGTGAATGTGGAGTTGGTGGCATGTGAAACCCGCATGTGGAGCATTCGTTTGTGTGGCATGCTCTACCAGGTTCATTCCTAGATAATGCACTCAAAGGGCACTAAGCATAGAGTGTGAAAACTGAGTTTCCTTGAGAGCTGCTTGGAAGCCTGATGGTGTGTGAAGTTAGTGAGCCAAATGGAGTTGTTCTCCCACAAGAACCACTCGGCTGATCCTTCTTCAATATGCCCTTCACCAACATGCAGTGTTTCCTTGATTGAATTATCCCCCACACCAATATTTGCATCTAGAGCCTTTGCATTGAGGGCTATCTGAAAACAGCTGTGGCGCTGAAGTTGCCTGTGAATGTGGAGTTGGTGGCATGTGAAACCCGCATGTGGAGCATTCGTTTGTGTGGGATACTCACCAAGCTTCATTTCAGTCCTAGGCACTCAAAGGGCACTAAGCATAGAGTGTGAAAACTGAGTTTCCTTGAGAGCTGCTTGGAAGCCTGATGGTGTGTGAAGTTAGTGAGCCAAATGGAGTTGTTCTCCCACAAGAACCACTCGGCTGATCCTTCTTCAATATGCCCTTCACCAACATGCAGTGTTTCCTTGATTGAATTAGCTCTCACACCAATATTTGCGTCTAGAGCCTTTGCATTGAGGGCTATCTGAAAACGGCTGTGGCGCTGAAGTTGCCTGTGAATGTGGAGTTGGTGGCATGTGAAACCCGCATGTGGAGCATTCGTTTGTGTGGGATGCTCTACCAGGTTCATTTCAGTCCTAGGCACTGAAAGGGCACTAAGCATAGAGTGTGAAAACTGAGTTTCCTTGAGAGCTGCTTGGAAGCCTGATGGTGTGTGAAGTTAGTGAGCCAAATGGAGTTGTTCTCCCACAAGAACCACTCGGCTGATCCTTCTTCAATATGCCCTTCACCAACATGCAGTGTTTCCTTGATTGAATTAGCTCTCACACCAATATTTGCGTCTAGAGCCTTTGCATTGAGGGCTATCTGAAAACGGCTGTGGCGCTGAAGTTGCCTGTGAATGTGGAGTTGGTGGCATGTGAAACCCGCATGTGGAGCATTCGTTTGTGTGGGATGCTCTACCAGGTTCATTCCTAGATAATGCACTCAAAGGGCACTAAGCATAGAGTGTGAAAACTGAGTTTCCTTGAGAGCTGCTTGGAAGCCTGATGGTGTGTGAAGTTAGTGAGCCAAATGGAGTTGTTCTCCCACAAGAACCACTTGGCTGATCCTTCTTCAATATGCCCTTCACCAACATGCAGTGTTTCCTTGATTGAATTGTCCCCCACACCAATATTTGCGTCTAGAGCCTTTGCATTGAGGGCTATCTGAAAACGGCTGTGGCGCTGAAGTTGCCTGTGAATGTGGAGTTGGTGGCATGTGAAACCCGCATGTGGAGCATTCGTTTGTGTGGGATGCTCTACCAGGTTCATTCCTAGATAATGCACTCAAAGGGCACTAAGCATAGAGTGTGAAAACTGAGTTTCCTTGAGAGCTGCTTGGAAGCCTGATGGTGTGTGAAGTTAGTGAGCCAAATGGAGTTGTTCTCCCACAAGAACCACTCGGCTGATCCTTCTTCAATATGCCCTTCACCAACATGCAGTGTTTCCTTGATTGAATTAGCTCTCACACCAATATTTGCATCTAGAGCCTTTGCATTGAGGGCTATCTGAAAACGGCTGTGGCGCTGAAGTTGCCTTTGAATGTGGAGTTGGTGGCATGTGAAACCCGCATGTGGAGCATTCGTTTGTGTGAAATGCTCACCAAGCTTCATTTCAGTCCTAGGCACTCAAAGGGCACTAAGCATAGAGTGTGAAAACTGAGTTTCCTTGAGAGCTGCTTGGAAGCCTGATGGTGTGTGAAGTTAGTGAGCCAAATGGAGTTGTTCTCCCACAAGAACCACTCGGCTGATCCTTCTTCAATATGCCCTTCACCAACATGCAGTGTTTCCTTGATTGAATTAGCTCTCACACCAATATTTGCGTCTAGAGCCTTTGCATTGAGGGCTATCTGAAAACGGCTGTGGCGCTGAAGTTGCCTGTGAATGTGGAGTTGGTGGCATGTGAAAACCGCATGTGGAGCATTCGTTTGTGTGGGATGCTCTACCAGGTTCATTTCAGTCCTAGGCACTCAAATGGCACTAAGCATAGAGTGTGAAAACTGAGTTTCCTTGAGAGCTGCTTGGAAGCCTGATGGTGTGTGAAGTTAGTGAGCCAAATGGAGTTGTTCTCCCACAAGAACCACTCGGCTGATCCTTCTTCAATATGCCCTTCACCAACATGCAGTGTTTCCTTGATTGAATTAGCTCTCACACCAATATTTGCGTCTAGAGCCTTTGCATTGAGGGCTATCTGAAAACGGCTGTGGCGCTGAAGTTGCCTTTGAATGTGGAGTTGGTGGCATGTGAAACCCGCATGTGGAGCATTCGTTTGTGTGGGATGCTCACCAAGCTTCATTTCAGTCCTAGGCACTCAAAGGGCACTAAGCATAGAGTGTGAAAACTGAGTTTCCTTGAGAGCTGCTTGGAAGCCTGATGGTGTGTGAAGTTAGTGAGCCAAATGGAGTTGTTCTCCCACAAGAACCACTCGGCTGATCCTTCTTCAATATGCCCTTCACCAACATGCAGTGTTTCCTTGATTGAATTAGCTCTCACACCAATATTTGCGTCTAGAGCCTTTGCATTGAGGGCTATCTGAAAACGGCTGTGGCGCTGAAGTTGCCTGTGAATGTGGAGTTGGTGGCATGTGAAACCCGCATGTGGAGCATTCGTTTGTGTGGGATGCTCTACCAGGTTCAATCCTAGATAATGCACTCAAAGGGCACTAAGCATAGAGTGTGAAAACTGAGTTTCCTTGAGAGCTGCTTGGAAGCCTGATGGTGTGTGAAGTTAGTGAGCCAAATGGAGTTGTTCTCCCACAAGAACCACTCGGCTGATCCTTCTTCAATATGCCCTTCACCAACATGCAGTGTTTCCTTGATTGAATTAGCTCTCACACCACTATTTGCGTCTAGAGCCTTTGCATTGAGGGCTATCTGAAAACGGCTGTGGCGCTGAAGTTGCCTGTGAATGTGGAGTTGGTGGCATGTGAAACCCGCATGTGGAGCATTCGTTTGTGTGGCATGCTCTACCAGGTTCATTCCTAGATAATGCACTCAAAGGGCACTAAGCATAGAGTGTGAAAACTGAGTTTCCTTGAGAGCTGCTTGGAAGCCTGATGGTGTGTGAAGTTAGTGAGCCAAATGGAGTTGTTCTCCCACAAGAACCACTCGGCTGATCCTTCTTCAATATGCCCTTCACCAACATGCAGTGTTTCCTTGATTGAATTATCCCCCACACCAATATTTGCGTCTAGAGCCTTTGCATTGAGGGCTATCTGAAAACAGCTGTGGCGCTGAAGTTGCCTGTGAATGTGGAGTTGGTGGCATGTGAAAAGCGCATGTGGAGCATTCGTTTGTGTGGGATGCTCACCAAGCTTCATTTCAGTCCTGCTCCCCCAAAAGGCACTAAGCATAGAGTGTGAAAACTGAGTTTCCTTGAGAGCTGCTTGGAAGCCTGATGGTGTGTGAAGTTAGTGAGCCAAATGGAGTTGTTCTCCCACAAGAACCACTCGGCTGATCCTTCTTCAATATGCCCTTCACCAACATGCAGTGTTTCCTTGATTGAATTAGCTCTCACACCAATATTTGCGTCTAGAGCCTTTGCATTGAGGGCTATCTGAAAACGGCTGTGGCGCTAAAGTTGCCTGTGAATGTGGAGTTGGTGGCATGTGAAACCCGCATGTGGAGCATTCGTTTGTGTGGCATGCTCTACCAGGTTCATTCCTAGATAATGCTCTCAAAGGGCACTAAGCATAGAGTGTGAAAACTGAGTTTCCTTGAGAGCTGCTTGGAAGCCTGATGGTGTGTGAAGTTAGTGAGCCAAATGGAGTTGTTCTCCCACAAGAACCACTCGGCTGATCCTTCTTCAATATGCCCTTCACCAACATGCAGTGTTTCCTTGATTGAATTAGCTCTCACACCAATATTTGCGTCTAGAGCCTTTGCATTGAGGGCTATCTGAAAACGGCTGTGGCGCTGAAGTTGCCTTTGAATGTGGAGTTGGTGGCATGTGAAACCCGCATGTGGAGCATTCGTTTGTGTGGGATGCTCACCAAGCTTCATTTCAGTCCTACTCACTCAAAGGGCACTAAGCATAGAGTGTGAAAACTGAGTTTCCTTGAGAGCTGCTTGGAAGCCTGATGGTGTGTGAAGTTAGTGAGCCAAATGGAGTTGTTCTCCCACAAGAACCACTCGGCTGATCCTTCTTCAATATGCCCTTCACCAACATGCAGTGTTTCCTTGATTGAATTAGCTCTCACACCAATATTTGCGTCTAGAGCCTTTGCATTGAGGGCTATCTGAAAACGGCTGTGGCGCTGAAGTTGCCTGTGAATGTGGAGTTGGTGGCATGTGAAACCCGCATGTGGAGCATTCGTTTGTGTGGCATGCTCTACCAGGTTCATTCCTAGATAATGCACTCAAAGGGCACTAAGCATAGAGTGTGAAAACTGAGTTTCCTTGAGAGCTGCTTGGAAGCCTGATGGTGTGTGAAGTTAGTGAGCCAAATGGAGTTGTTCTCCCACAAGAACCACTCGGCTGATCCTTCTTCAATATGCCCTTCACCAACATGCAGTGTTTCCTTGATTGAATTATCCCCCACACCAATATTTGCATCTAGAGCCTTTGCATTGAGGGCTATCTGAAAACAGCTGTGGCGCTGAAGTTGCCTGTGAATGTGGAGTTGGTGGCATGTGAAACCCGCATGTGGAGCATTCGTTTGTGTGGGATGCTCACCAAGCTTCATTTCATTCCTAGGCACTCAAAGGGCACTAAGCATAGAGTGTGAAAACTGAGTTTCCTTGAGAGCTGCTTGGAAGCCTGATGGTGTGTGAAGTTAGTGAGCCAAATGGAGTTGTTCTCCCACAAGAACCACTCGGCTGATCCTTCTTCAATATGCCCTTCACCAACATGCAGTGTTTCCTTGATTGAATTAGCTCTCACACCAATATTTGCGTCTAGAGCCTTTGCATTGAGGGCTATCTGAAAACGGCTGTGGCGCTGAAGTTGCCTGTGAATGTGGAGTTGGTGGCATGTGAAACCCGCATGTGGAGCATTCGTTTGTGTGGGATGCTCTACCAGGTTCATTTCAGTCCTAGGCACTCAAAGGGCACTAAGCATAGAGTGTGAAAACTGAGTTTCCTTGAGAGCTGCTTGGAAGCCTGATGGTGTGTGAAGTTAGTGAGCCAAATGGAGTTGTTCTCCCACAAGAACCACTCGGCTGATCCTTCTTCAATATGCCCTTCACCAACATGCAGTGTTTCCTTGATTGAATTAGCTCTCACACCAATATTTGCGTCTAGAGCCTTTGCATTGAGGGCTATCTGAAAACGGCTGTGGCGCTGAAGTTGCCTGTGAATGTGGAGTTGGTGGCATGTGAAACCCGCATGTGGAGCATTCGTTTGTGTGGCATGCTCTACCAGGTTCATTCCTAGATAATGCACTCAAAGGGCACTAAGCATAGAGTGTGAAAACTGAGTTTCCTTGAGAGCTGCTTGGAAGCCTGATGGTGTGTGAAGTTAGTGAGCCAAATGGAGTTGTTCTCCCACAAGAACCACTCGGCTGATCCTTCTTCAATATGCCCTTCACCAACATGCAGTGTTTCCTTGATTGAATTATCCCCCACACCAATATTTGCATCTAGAGCCTTTGCATTGAGGGCTATCTGAAAACAGCTGTGGCGCTGAAGTTGCCTGTGAATGTGGAGTTGGTGGCATGTGAAACCCGCATGTGGAGCATTCGTTTGTGTGGGATGCTCACCAAGCTTCATTTCAGTCCTGCTCACTCAAAGGGCACTAAGCATAGAGTGTGAAAACTGAGTTTCCTTGAGAGCTGCTTGGAAGCCTGATGGTGTGTGAAGTTAGTGAGCCAAATGGAGTTGTTCTCCCACAAGAACCACTCGGCTGATCCTTCTTCAATATGCCCTTCACCAACATGCAGTGTTTCCTTGATTGAATTAGCTCTCACACCAATATTTGCGTCTAGAGCCTTTGCATTGAGGGCTATCTGAAAACGGCTGTGGCGCTGAAGTTGCCTGTGAATGTGGAGTTGGTGGCATGTGAAACCCGCATGTGGAGCATTCGTTTGTGTGGGATGCTCTACCAGGTTCAATCCTAGATAATGCACTCAAAGGGCACTAAGCATAGAGTGTGAAAACTGAGTTTCCTTGAGAGCTGCTTGGAAGCCTGATGGTGTGTGAAGTTAGTGAGCCAAATGGAGTTGTTCTCCCACAAGAACCACTCGGCTGATCCTTCTTCAATATGCCCTTCACCAACATGCAGTGTTTCCTTGATTGAATTAGCTCTCACACCAATATTTGCGTCTAGAGCCTTTGCATTGAGGGCTATCTGAAAACGGCTGTGGCGCTGAAGTTGCCTGTGAATGTGGAGTTGGTGGCATGTGAAACCCGCATGTGGAGCATTCGTTTGTGTGGCATGCTCTACCAGGTTCATTCCTAGATAATGCACTCAAAGGGCACTAAGCATAGAGTGTGAAAACTGAGTTTCCTTGAGAGCTGCTTGGAAGCCTGATGGTGTGTGAAGTTAGTGAGCCAAATGGAGTTGTTCTCCCACAAGAACCACTCGGCTGATCCTTCTTCAATATGCCCTTCACCAACATGCAGTGTTTCCTTGATTGAATTATCCCCCACACCAATATTTGCGTCTAGAGCCTTTGCATTGAGGGCTATCTGAAAACAGCTGTGGCGCTGAAGTTGCCTTTGAATGTGGAGTGGTGGCATGTGAAAAGCGCATGTGGAGCATTCGTTTGTGTGGGATGCTCACCAAGCTTCATTTCAGTCCTGCTCCCCCAAAAGGCACTAAGCATAGAGTGTGAAAACTGAGTTTCCTTGAGAGCTGCTTGGAAGCCTGATGGTGTGTGAAGTTAGTGAGCCAAATGGAGTTGTTCTCCCACAAGAACCACTCGGCTGATCCTTCTTCAATATGCCCTTCACCAACATGCAGTGTTTCCTTGATTGAATTAGCTCTCACACCAATATTTGCGTCTAGAGCCTTTGCATTGAGGGCTATCTGAAAACGGCTGTGGCGCTAAAGTTGCCTGTGAATGTGGAGTTGGTGGCATGTGAAACCCGCATGTGGAGCATTCGTTTGTGTGGCATGCTCTACCAGGTTCATTCCTAGATAATGCTCTCAAAGGGCACTAAGCATAGAGTGTGAAAACTGAGTTTCCTTGAGAGCTGCTTGGAAGCCTGATGGTGTGTGAAGTTAGTGAGCCAAATGGAGTTGTTCTCCCACAAGAACCACTCGGCTGATCCTTCTTCAATATGCCCTTCACCAACATGCAGTGTTTCCTTGATTGAATTAGCTCTCACACCAATATTTGCGTCTAGAGCCTTTGCATTGAGGGCTATCTGAAAACGGCTGTGGCGCTGAAGTTGCCTTTGAATGTGGAGTTGGTGGCATGTGAAACCCGCATGTGGAGCATTCGTTTGTGTGGGATGCTCACCAAGCTTCATTTCAGTCCTACTCACTCAAAGGGCACTAAGCATAGAGTGTGAAAACTGAGTTTCCTTGAGAGCTGCTTGGAAGCCTGATGGTGTGTGAAGTTAGTGAGCCAAATGGAGTTGTTCTCCCACAAGAACCACTCGGCTGATCCTTCTTCAATATGCCCTTCACCAACATGCAGTGTTTCCTTGATTGAATTAGCTCTCACACAAATATTTGCGTCTAGAGCCTTTGCATTGAGGGCTATCTGAAAACGGCTGTGGCGCTGAAGTTGCCTGTGAATGTGGAGTTGGTGGCATGTGAAACCCGCATGTGGAGCATTCGTTTGTGTGGCATGCTCTACCAGGTTCATTCCTAGATAATGCACTCAAAGGGCACTAAGCATAGAGTGTGAAAACTGAGTTTCCTTGAGAGCTGCTTGGAAGCCTGATGGTGTGTGAAGTTAGTGAGCCAAATGGAGTTGTTCTCCCACAAGAACCACTCGGCTGATCCTTCTTCAATATGCCCTTCACCAACATGCAGTGTTTCCTTGATTGAATTATCCCCCACACCAATATTTGCATCTAGAGCCTTTGCATTGAGGGCTATCTGAAAACAGCTGTGGCGCTGAAGTTGCCTGTGAATGTGGAGTTGGTGGCATGTGAAACCCGCATGTGGAGCATTCGTTTGTGTGGGATGCTCACCAAGCTTCATTTCATTCCTAGGCACTCAAAGGGCACTAAGCATAGAGTGTGAAAACTGAGTTTCCATGAGAGCTGCTTGGAAGCCTGATGGTGTGTGAAGTTAGTGAGCCAAATGGAGTTGTTCTCCCACAAGAACCACTCGGCTGATCCTTCTTCAATATGCCCTTCACCAACATGCAGTGTTTCCTTGATTGAATTAGCTCTCACACCAATATTTGCGTCTAGAGCCTTTGCATTGAGGGCTATCTGAAAACGGCTGTGGCGCTGAAGTTGCCTGTGAATGTGGAGTTGGTGGCATGTGAAACCCGCATGTGGAGCATTCGTTTGTGTGGGATGCTCTACCAGGTTCATTTCAGTCCTAGGCACTCAAAGGGCACTAAGCATAGAGTGTGAAAACTGAGTTTCCTTGAGAGCTGCTTGGAAGCCTGATGGTGTGTGAAGTTAGTGAGCCAAATGGAGTTGTTCTCCCACAAGAACCACTCGGCTGATCCTTCTTCAATATGCCCTTCACCAACATGCAGTGTTTCCTTGATTGAATTAGCTCTCACACCAATATTTGCGTCTAGAGCCTTTGCATTGAGGGCTATCTGAAAACGGCTGTGGCGCTGAAGTTGCCTGTGAATGTGGAGTTGGTGGCATGTGAAACCCGCATGTGGAGCATTCGTTTGTGTGGCATGCTCTACCAGGTTCATTCCTAGATAATGCACTCAAAGGGCACTAAGCATAGAGTGTGAAAACTGAGTTTCCTTGAGAGCTGCTTGGAAGCCTGATGGTGTGTGAAGTTAGTGAGCCAAATGGAGTTGTTCTCCCACAAGAACCACTCGGCTGATCCTTCTTCAATATGCCCTTCACCAACATGCAGTGTTTCCTTGATTGAATTATCCCCCACACCAATATTTGCATCTAGAGCCTTTGCATTGAGGGCTATCTGAAAACAGCTGTGGCGCTGAAGTTGCCTGTGAATGTGGAGTTGGTGGCATGTGAAACCCGCATGTGGAGCATTCGTTTGTGTGGCATGCTCTACCAGGTTCATTCCTAGATAATGCTCTCAAAGGGCACTAAGCATAGAGTGTGAAAACTGAGTTTCCTTGAGAGCTGCTTGGAAGCCTGATGGTGTGTGAAGTTAGTGAGCCAAATGGAGTTGTTCTCCCACAAGAACCACTCGGCTGATCCTTCTTCAATATGCCCTTCACCAACATGCAGTGTTTCCTTGATTGAATTAGCTCTCACACCAATATTTGCGTCTAGAGCCTTTGCATTGAGGGCTATCTGAAAACGGCTGTGGCGCTGAAGTTGCCTTTGAATGTGGAGTTGGTGGCATGTGAAACCCGCATGTGGAGCATTCGTTTGTGTGGGATGCTCACCAAGCTTCATTTCAGTCCTACTCACTCAAAGGGCACTAAGCATAGAGTGTGAAAACTGAGTTTCCTTGAGAGCTGCTTGGAAGCCTGATGGTGTGTGAAGTTAGTGAGCCAAATGGAGTTGTTCTCCCACAAGAACCACTCGGCTGATCCTTCTTCAATATGCCCTTCACCAACATGCAGTGTTTCCTTGATTGAATTAGCTCTCACACAAATATTTGCGTCTAGAGCCTTTGCATTGAGGGCTATCTGAAAACGGCTGTGGCGCTGAAGTTGCCTGTGAATGTGGAGTTGGTGGCATGTGAAACCCGCATGTGGAGCATTCGTTTGTGTGGCATGCTCTACCAGGTTCATTCCTAGATAATGCACTCAAAGGGCACTAAGCATAGAGTGTGAAAACTGAGTTTCCTTGAGAGCTGCTTGGAAGCCTGATGGTGTGTGAAGTTAGTGAGCCAAATGGAGTTGTTCTCCCACAAGAACCACTCGGCTGATCCTTCTTCAATATGCCCTTCACCAACATGCAGTGTTTCCTTGATTGAATTATCCCCCACACCAATATTTGCATCTAGAGCCTTTGCATTGAGGGCTATCTGAAAACAGCTGTGGCGCTGAAGTTGCCTGTGAATGTGGAGTTGGTGGCATGTGAAACCCGCATGTGGAGCATTCGTTTGTGTGGGATGCTCACCAAGCTTCATTTCATTCCTAGGCACTCAAAGGGCACTAAGCATAGAGTGTGAAAACTGAGTTTCCATGAGAGCTGCTTGGAAGCCTGATGGTGTGTGAAGTTAGTGAGCCAAATGGAGTTGTTCTCCCACAAGAACCACTCGGCTGATCCTTCTTCAATATGCCCTTCACCAACATGCAGTGTTTCCTTGATTGAATTAGCTCTCACACCAATATTTGCGTCTAGAGCCTTTGCATTGAGGGCTATCTGAAAACGGCTGTGGCGCTGAAGTTGCCTGTGAATGTGGAGTTGGTGGCATGTGAAACCCGCATGTGGAGCATTCGTTTGTGTGGGATGCTCTACCAGGTTCATTTCAGTCCTAGGCACTCAAAGGGCACTAAGCATAGAGTGTGAAAACTGAGTTTCCTTGAGAGCTGCTTGGAAGCCTGATGGTGTGTGAAGTTAGTGAGCCAAATGGAGTTGTTCTCCCACAAGAACCACTCGGCTGATCCTTCTTCAATATGCCCTTCACCAACATGCAGTGTTTCCTTGATTGAATTAGCTCTCACACCAATATTTGCGTCTAGAGCCTTTGCATTGAGGGCTATCTGAAAACGGCTGTGGCGCTGAAGTTGCCTGTGAATGTGGAGTTGGTGGCATGTGAAACCCGCATGTGGAGCATTCGTTTGTGTGGCATGCTCTACCAGGTTCATTCCTAGATAATGCACTCAAAGGGCACTAAGCATAGAGTGTGAAAACTGAGTTTCCTTGAGAGCTGCTTGGAAGCCTGATGGTGTGTGAAGTTAGTGAGCCAAATGGAGTTGTTCTCCCACAAGAACCACTCGGCTGATCCTTCTTCAATATGCCCTTCACCAACATGCAGTGTTTCCTTGATTGAATTATCCCCCACACCAATATTTGCATCTAGAGCCTTTGCATTGAGGGCTATCTGAAAACAGCTGTGGCGCTGAAGTTGCCTGTGAATGTGGAGTTGGTGGCATGTGAAACCCGCATGTGGAGCATTCGTTTGTGTGGGATGCTCACCAAGCTTCATTTCAGTCCTGCTCACTCAAAGGGCACTAAGCATAGAGTGTGAAAACTGAGTTTCCTTGAGAGCTGCTTGGAAGCCTGATGGTGTGTGAAGTTAGTGAGCCAAATGGAGTTGTTCTCCCACAAGAACCACTCGGCTGATCCTTCTTCAATATGCCCTTCACCAACATGCAGTGTTTCCTTGATTGAATTAGCTCTCACACCAATATTTGCGTCTAGAGCCTTTGCATTGAGGGCTATCTGAAAACAGCTGTGGCGCTGAAGTTGCCTGTGAATGTGGAGTTGGTGGCATGTGAAACCCGCATGTGGAGCATTCGTTTGTGTGGCATGCTCTACCAGGTTCTTTTCAGTCCTAGGCACTCAAAGGGCACTAAGCATAGAGTGTGAAAACTGAGTTTCCTTGAGAGCTGCTTGGAAGCCTGATGGTGTGTGAAGTTAGTGAGCCAAATGGAGTTGTTCTCCCACAAGAACCACTCGGCTGATCCTTCTTCAATATGCCCTTCACCAACATGCAGTGTTTCCTTGATTGAATTAGCTCTCACACCAATATTTGCGTCTAGAGCCTTTGCATTGAGGGCTATCTGAAAACGGCTGTGGCGCTGAAGTTGCCTGTGAATGTGGAGTTGGTGGCATGTGAAACCCGCATGTGGAGCATTCGTTTGTGTGGCATGCTCTACCAGGTTCATTCGTAGATAATGTACTCAAAGGGCACTAAGCATAGAGTGTGAAAACTGAGTTTCCTTGAGAGCTGCTTGGAAGCCTGATGGTGTGTGAAGTTAGTGAGCCAAATGGAGTTGTTCTCCCACAAGAACCACTCGGCTGATCCTTCTTCAATATGCCCTTCACCAACATGCAGTGTTTCCTTGATTGAATTAGCTCTCACACCAATATTTGCATCTAGAGCCTTTGCATTGAGGGCTATCTGAAAACGGCTGTGGCGCTGAAGTTGCCTGTGAATGTGGAGTTGGTGGCATGTGAAACCCGCATGTGGAGCATTCGTTTGTGTGGGATGCTCTACCAGGTTCATTTCAGTCCTAGGCACTCAAAGGGCACTAAGCATAGAGTGTGAAAACTGAGTTTCCTTGAGAGCTGCTTGGAAGCCTGATGGTGTGTGAAGTTAGTGAGCCAAATGGAGTTGTTCTCCCACAAGAACCACTCGGCTGATCCTTCTTCAATATGCCCTTCACCAACATGCAGTGTTTCCTTGATTGAATTAGCTCTCACACCAATATTTGCGTCTAGAGCCTTTGCATTGAGGGCTATCTGAAAACGGCTGTGGCGCTGAAGTTGCCTGTGAATGTGGAGTTGGTGGCATGTGAAACCCGCATGTGGAGCATTCGTTTGTGTGGGATGCTCTACCAGGTTCATTCCTAGATAATGCACTCAAAGGGCACTAAGCATAGAGTGTGAAAACTGAGTTTCCTTGAGAGCTGCTTGGAAGCCTGATGGTGTGTGAAGTTAGTGAGCCAAATGGAGTTGTTCTCCCACAAGAACCACTCGGCTGATCCTTCTTCAATATGCCCTTCACCAACATGCAGTGTTTCCTTGATTGAATTATCCCCCACACCAATATTTGCATCTAGAGCCTTTGCATTGAGGGCTATCTGAAAACGGCTGTGGCGCTGAAGTTGCCTGTGAATGTGGAGTTGGTGGCATGTGAAACCCGCATGTGGAGCATTTTTTTGTGTGGGATGCTCACCAAGCTTCATTTCAGTCCTAGGTACTCAAAGGGCACTAAGCATAGAGTGTGAAAACTGAGTTTCCTTGAGAGCTGCTTGGAAGCCTGATGGTGTGTGAAGTTAGTGAGCCAAATGGAGTTGTTCTCCCACAAGAACCACTCGGCTGATCCTTCTTCAATATGCCCTTCACCAACATGCAGTGTTTCCTTGATTGAATTAGCTCTCACACCAATATTTGCGTCTAGAGCCTTTGCATTGAGGGCTATCTGAAAACGGCTGTGGCGCTGAAGTTGCCTGTGAATGTGGAGTTGGTGGCATGTGAAACCCGCATGTGGAGCATTCGTTTGTGTGGGATGCTCTACCAGGTTCATTTCAGTCCTAGGCACTCAAAGGGCACTAAGCATAGAGTGTGAAAACTGAGTTTCCTTGAGAGCTGCTTGGAAGCCTGATGGTGTGTGAAGTTAGTGAGCCAAATGGAGTTGTTCTCCCACAAGAACCACTCGGCTGATCCTTCTTCAATATGCCCTTCACCAACATGCAGTGTTTCCTTGATTGAATTAGCTCTCACACCAATATTTGCGTCTAGAGCCTTTGCATTGAGGGCTATCTGAAAACGGCTGTGGCGCTGAAGTTGCCTGTGAATGTGGAGTTGGTGGCATGTGAAACCCGCATGTGGAGCATTCGTTTGTGTGGGATGCTCTACCAGGTTCATTCCTAGATAATGCACTCAAAGGGCACTAAGCATAGAGTGTGAAAACTGAGTTTCCTTGAGAGCTGCTTGGAAGCCTGATGGTGTGTGAAGTTAGTGAGCCAAATGGAGTTGTTCTCCCACAAGAACCACTTGGCTGATCCTTCTTCAATATGCCCTTCACCAACATGCAGTGTTTCCTTGATTGAATTAGCTCTGACACCAATATTTGCGTCTAGAGCCTTTGCATTGAGGGCTATCTGAAAACGGCTGTGGCGCTGAAGTTGCCTGTGAATGTGGAGTTGGTGGCATGTGAAACCCGCATGTGGAGCATTCGTTTGTGTGGGATGCTCTACCAGGTTCATTCCTAGATAATGCACTCAAAGGGCACTAAGCATAGAGTGTGAAAACTGAGTTTCCTTGAGAGCTGCTTGGAAGCCTGATGGTGTGTGAAGTTAGTGAGCCAAATGGAGTTGTTCTCCCACAAGAACCACTCGGCTGATCCTTCTTCAATATGCCCTTCACCAACATGCAGTGTTTCCTTGATTGAATTAGCTCTCACACCAATATTTGCGTCTAGAGCCTTTGCATTGAGGGCTATCTGAAAACGGCTGTGGCGCTGAAGTTGCCTGTGAATGTGGAGTTGGTGGCATGTGAAACCCGCATGTGGAGCATTCGTTTGTGTGGGATGCTCTACCAGGTTCATTCCTAGATAATGCACTCAAAGGGCACTAAGCATAGAGTGTGAAAACTGAGTTTCCTTGAGAGCTGCTTGGAAGCCTGATGGTGTGTGAAGTTAGTGAGCCAAATGGAGTTGTTCTCCCACAAGAACCACTCGGCTGATCCTTCTTCAATATGCCCTTCACCAACATGCAGTGTTTCCTTGATTGAATTATCCCCCACACCAATATTTGCATCTAGAGCCTTTGCATTGAGGGCTATCTGAAAACGGCTGTGGCGCTGAAGTTGCCTGTGAATGTGGAGTTGGTGGCATGTGAAACCCGCATGTGGAGCATTTTTTTGTGTGGGATGCTCACCAAGCTTCATTTCAGTCCTAGGTACTCAAAGGGCACTAAGCATAGAGTGTGAAAACTGAGTTTCCTTGAGAGCTGCTTGGAAGCCTGATGGTGTGTGAAGTTAGTGAGCCAAATGGAGTTGTTCTCCCACAAGAACCACTCGGCTGATCCTTCTTCAATATGCCCTTCACCAACATGCAGTGTTTCCTTGATTGAATTAGCTCTCACACCAATATTTGCGTCTAGAGCCTTTGCATTGAGGGCTATCTGAAAACGGCTGTGGCGCTGAAGTTGCCTGTGAATGTGGAGTTGGTGGCATGTGAAACCCGCATGTGGAGCATTCGTTTGTGTGGGATGCTCTACCAGGTTCATTTCAGTCCTAGGCACTCAAAGGGCACTAAGCATAGAGTGTGAAAACTGAGTTTCCTTGAGAGCTGCTTGGAAGCCTGATGGTGTGTGAAGTTAGTGAGCCAAATGGAGTTGTTCTCCCACAAGAACCACTCGGCTGATCCTTCTTCAATATGCCCTTCACCAACATGCAGTGTTTCCTTGATTGAATTAGCTCTCACACCAATATTTGCGTCTAGAGCCTTTGCATTGAGGGCTATCTGAAAACGGCTGTGGCGCTGAAGTTGCCTGTGAATGTGGAGTTGGTGGCATGTGAAACCCGCATGTGGAGCATTCGTTTGTGTGTCATGCTCACCAAGGTTCATTTCAGTCCTAGGTACTCAAAGGGCACTAAGCATAGAGTGTGAAAACTGAGTTTCCTTGAGAGCTGCTTGGAAGCCTGATGGTGTGTGAAGTTAGTGAGCCAAATGGAGTTGTTCTCCCACAACAACCACTTGGCTGATCCTTCTTCAATATGCCCTTCACCAACATGCAGTGTTTCCTTGATTGAATTAGCTCTCACACCAATATTTGCGTCTAGATCCTTTGCATTGTGGGCTATCTGAAAACGGCTGTGGCGCTGAAGTTGCCTGTGAATGTGGAGTTGGTGGCATGTGAAACCCGCATGTGGAGCATTCGTTTGTGTGGGATGCTCTACCAGGTTCATTCCTAGATAATGCACTCAAAGGGCACTAAGCATAGAGTGTGAAAACTGAGTTTCCTTGAGAGCTGCTTGGAAGCCTGATGGTGTGTGAAGTTAGTGAGCCAAATGGAGTTGTTCTCCCACAAGAACCACTCGGCTGATCCTTCTTCAATATGCCCTTCACCAACATGCAGTGTTTCCTTGATTGAATTAGCTCTCACACCAATATTTGCATCTAGAGCCTTTGCATTGAGGGCTATCTGAAAACGGCTGTGGCGCTGAAGTTGCCTTTGAATGTGGAGTTGGTGGCATGTGAAACCCGCATGTGGAGCATTCGTTTGTGTGGGATGCTCACCAAGCTTCATTTCAGTCCTACTCACTCAAAGGGCACTAAGCATAGAGTGTGAAAACTGAGTTTCCTTGAGAGCTGCTTGGAAGCCTGATGGTGTGTGAAGTTAGTGAGCCAAATGGAGTTGTTCTCCCACAAGAACCACTCGGCTGATCCTTCTTCAATATGCCCTTCACCAACATGCAGTGTTTCCTTGATTGAATTAGCTCTCACACCAATATTTGCGTCTAGAGCCTTTGCATTGAGGGCTATCTGAAAACGGCTGTGGCGCTGAAGTTGCCTGTGAATGTGGAGTTGGTGGCATGTGAAACCCGCATGTGGAGCATTCGTTTGTGTGGGATGCTCTACCAGGTTCATTTCAGTCCTAGGCACTCAAAGGGCACTAAGCATAGAGTGTGAAAACTGAGTTTCCTTGAGAGCTGCTTGGAAGCCTGATGGTGTGTGAAGTTAGTGAGCCAAATGGAGTTGTTCTCCCACAAGAACCACTCGGCTGATCCTTCTTCAATATGCCCTTCACCAACATGCAGTGTTTCCTTGATTGAATTAGCTCTCACACCAATATTTGCGTCTAGAGCCTTTGCATTGAGGGCTATCTGAAAACGGCTGTGGCGCTGAAGTTGCCTGTGAATGTGGAGTTGGTGGCATGTGAAACCCGCATGTGGAGCATTCGTTTGTGTGGCATGCTCTACCAGGTTCATTCCTAGATAATGCACTCAAAGGGCACTAAGCATAGAGTGTGAAAACTGAGTTTCCTTGAGAGCTGCTTGGAAGCCTGATGGTGTGTGAAGTTAGTGAGCCAAATGGAGTTGTTCTCCCACAAGAACCACTCGGCTGATCCTTCTTCAATATGCCCTTCACCAACATGCAGTGTTTCCTTGATTGAATTATCCCCCACACCAATATTTGCATCTAGAGCCTTTGCATTGAGGGCTATGTGAAAACGGCTGTGGCACTGAAGTTGCCTGTGAATGTGGAGTTGGTGGCATGTGAAACCCGCATGTGGAGCATTCGTTTGTGTGAAATGCTCACCAAGCTTCATTTCAGTCCTAGGCACTCAAAGGGCACTAAGCATAGAGTGTGAAAACTGAGTTTCCTTGAGAGCTGCTTGGAAGCCTGATGGTGTGTGAAGTTAGTGAGCCAAATGGAGTTGTTCTCCCACAAGAACCACTCGGCTGATCCTTCTTCAATATGCCCTTCACCAACATGCAGTGTTTCCTTGATTGAATTAGCTCTCACACCAATATTTGCGTCTAGAGCCTTTGCATTGAGGGCTCTCTGAAAACGGCTGTGGCGTTGAAGTTGCCTGTGAATGTGGAGTTGGTGGCATGTGAAACCCGCATGTGGAGCATTCGTTTGTGTGGGATGCTCTACCAGGTTCATTTCAGTCCTAGGCACTCAAAGGGCACTAAGCATAGAGTGTGAAAACTGAGTTTCCTTGAGAGCTGCTTGGAAGCCTGATGGTGTGTGAAGTTAGTGAGCCAAATGGAGTTGTTCTCCCACAAGAACCACTCGGCTGATCCTTCTTCAATATGCCCTTCACCAACATGCAGTGTTTCCTTGATTGAATTAGCTCTCACACCAATATTTGCGTCTAGAGCCTTTGCATTGAGGGCTATCTGAAAACGGCTGTGGCGCTGAAGTTGCCTGTGAATGTGGAGTTGGTGGCATGTGAAACCCGCATGTGGAGCATTCGTTTGTGTGGGATGCTCTACCAGGTTCATTCCTAGATAATGCACTCAAAGGGCACTAAGCATAGAGTGTGAAAACTGAGTTTCCTTGAGAGCTGCTTGGAAGCCTGATGGTGTGTGAAGTTAGTGAGCCAAATGGAGTTGTTCTCCCACAAGAACCACTTGGCTGATCCTTCTTCAATATGCCCTTCACCAACATGCAGTGTTTCCTTGATTGAATTAGCTCTGACACCAATATTTGCGTCTAGAGCCTTTGCATTGAGGGCTATCTGAAAACGGCTGTGGCGCTGAAGTTGCCTGTGAATGTGGAGTTGGTGGCATGTGAAACCCGCATGTGGAGCATTCGTTTGTGTGGGATGCTCTACCAGGTTCATTCCTAGATAATGCACTCAAAGGGCACTAAGCATAGAGTGTGAAAACTGAGTTTCCTTGAGAGCTGCTTGGAAGCCTGATGGTGTGTGAAGTTAGTGAGCCAAATGGAGTTGTTCTCCCACAAGAACCACTCGGCTGATCCTTCTTCAATATGCCCTTCACCAACATGCAGTGTTTCCTTGATTGAATTAGCTCTCACACCAATATTTGCGTCTAGAGCCTTTGCATTGAGGGCTATCTGAAAACGGCTGTGGCGCTGAAGTTGCCTGTGAATGTGGAGTTGGTGGCATGTGAAACCCGCATGTGGAGCATTCGTTTGTGTGGCATGCTCTACAAGGTTCATTTCAGTCCTAGGCACTCAAAGGGCACTAAGCATAGAGTGTGAAAACTGAGTTTCCTTGAGAGCTGCTTGGAAGCCTGATGGTGTGTGAAGTTAGTGAGCCAAATGGAGTTGTTCTCCCACAAGAACCACTCGGCTGATCCTTCTTCAATATGCCCTTCACCAACATGCAGTGTTTCCTTGATTGAATTAGCTCTCACACCAATATTTGCATCTAGAGCCTTTGCATTGAGGGCTATCTGAAAACGGCTGTGTCGCTGAAGTTGCCTGTGAATGTGGAGTTGGTGGCATGTGAAACCCGCATGTGGAGCATTCGTTTGTGTGGCATGCTCTACCAGGTTCATTCCTAGATAATGCACTCAAAGGGCACTAAGCATAGAGTGTGAAAACTGAGTTTCCTTGAGAGCTGCTTGGAAGCCTGATGGTGTGTGAAGTTAGTGAGCCAAATGGAGTTGTTCTCCCACAAGAACCACTCGGCTGATCCTTCTTCAATATGCCCTTCACCAACATGCAGTGTTTCCTTGATTGAATTGTCCCCCACACCAATATTTGCGTCTAGAGCCTTTGCATTGAGGGCTATCTGAAAACGGCTGTGGCGCTGAAGTTGCCTGTGAATGTGGAGTTGGTGGCATGTGAAACCCGCATGTGGAGAATTCGTTTGTGTGGGATGCTCTACCAGGTTCATTCCTAGATAATGCACTCAAAGGGCACTAAGCATAGAGTGTGAAAACTGAGTTTCCTTGAGAGCTGCTTGGAAGCCTGATGGTGTGTGAAGTTAGTGAGCCAAATGGAGTTGTTCTCCCACAAAAACCACTCGGCTGATCCTTCTTCAATATGCCCTTCACCAACATGCAGTGTTTCCTTGATTGCATTAGCTCTCACACCAATATTTGCGTCTAGAGCCTTTGCATTGAGGGCTATCTGAAAACGGCTGTGGCGCTGAAGTTGCCTGTGAATGTGGAGTTGGTGGCATGTGAAACCCGCATGTGGAGCATTTTTTTGTGTGGGATGCTCACCAAGCTTCATTTCAGTCCTAGGTACTCAAAGGGCACTAAGCATAGAGTGTGAAAACTGAGTTTCCTTGAGAGCTGCTTGGAAGCCTGATGGTGTGTGAAGTTAGTGAGCCAAATGGAGTTGTTCTCCCACAAGAACCACTCGGCTGATCCTTCTTCAATATGCCCTTCACCAACATGCAGTGTTTCCTTGATTGAATTAGCTCTCACACCAATATTTGCGTCTAGAGCCTTTGCATTGAGGGCTATCTGAAAACGGCTGTGGCGCTGAAGTTGCCTGTCAATGTGGAGTTGGTGGCATGTGAAACCCACATGTGGAGCATTCGTTTGTGTGGCATGCTCTACCAGGTTCATTCCTAGATAATGCACTCAAAGGGCACTAAGCATAGAGTGTGAAAACTGAGTTTCCTTGAGAGCTGCTTGGAAGCCTGATGGTGTGTGAAGTTAGTGAGCCAAATGGAGTTGTTCTCCCACAAGAACCACTCGGCTGATCCTTCTTCAATATGCCCTTCACCAACATGCAGTGTTTCCTTGATTGAATTATCCCCCACACCAATATTTGCATCTAGAGCCTTTGCATTGAGGGCTATCTGAAAACAGCTGTGGTGCTGAAGTTGCCTGTGAATGTGGAGTTGGTGGCATGTGAAACCCGCATGTGGAGCATTCGTTTGTGTGGGATGCACACCAAGCTTCATTTCAGTCCTGCTCACTCAAAGGGCACTAAGCATAGAGTGTGAAAACTGAGTTTCCTTGAGAGCTGCTTGGAAGCCTGATGGTGTGTGAAGTTAGTGAGCCAAATGGAGTTGTTCTCCCACAAGAACCACTCGGCTGATCCTTCTTCAATATGCCCTTCACCAACATGCAGTGTTTCCTTGATTGAATTAGCTCTCACACCAATATTTGCGTCTAGAGCCTTTGCATTGAGGGCTATCTGAAAACGGCTGTGTCGCTGAAGTTGCCTGTGAATGTGGAGTTGGTGGCATGTGAAACCCGCATGTGGAGCATTCGTTTGTGTGGCATGCTCTACCAGGTTCATTCCTAGATAATGCACTCAAAGGGCACTAAGCATAGAGTGTGAAAACTGAGTTTCCTTGAGAGCTGCTTGGAAGCCTGATGGTGTGTGAAGTTAGTGAGCCAAATGGAGTTGTTCTCCCACAAGAACCACTCGGCTGATCCTTCTTCAATATGCCCTTCACCAACATGCAGTGTTTCCTTGATTGAATTGTCCCCCACACCAATATTTGCGTCTAGAGCCTTTGCATTGAGGGCTATCTGAAAACGGCTGTGGCGCTGAAGTTGCCTGTGAATGTGGAGTTGGTGGCATGTGAAACCCGCATGTGGAGCATTCGTTTGTGTGGGATGCTCTACCAGGTTCATTCCTAGATAATGCACTCAAAGGGCACTAAGCATAGAGTGTGAAAACTGAGTTTCCTTGAGAGCTGCTTGGAAGCCTGATGGTGTGTGAAGTTAGTGAGCCAAATGGAGTTGTTCTCCCACAAAAACCACTCGGCTGATCCTTCTTCAATATGCCCTTCACCAACATGCAGTGTTTCCTTGATTGCATTAGCTCTCACACCAATATTTGCGTCTAGAGCCTTTGCATTGAGGGCTATCTGAAAACGGCTGTGGCGCTGAAGTTGCCTGTGAATGTGGAGTTGGTGGCATGTGAAACCCGCATGTGGAGCATTTTTTTGTGTGGGATGCTCACCAAGCTTCATTTCAGTCCTAGGTACTCAAAGGGCACTAAGCATAGAGTGTGAAAACTGAGTTTCCTTGAGAGCTGCTTGGAAGCCTGATGGTGTGTGAAGTTAGTGAGCCAAATGGAGTTGTTCTCCCACAAGAACCACTCGGCTGATCCTTCTTCAATATGCCCTTCACCAACATGCAGTGTTTCCTTGATTGAATTAGCTCTCACACCAATATTTGCGTCTAGAGCCTTTGCATTGAGGGCTATCTGAAAACGGCTGTGGCGCTGAAGTTGCCTGTCAATGTGGAGTTGGTGGCATGTGAAACCCGCATGTGGAGCATTCGTTTGTGTGGGATGCTCTACCAGGTTCATTCCTAGATAATGCACTCAAAGGGCACTAAGCATAGAGTGTGAAAACTGAGTTTCCTTGAGAGCTGCTTGGAAGCCTGATGGTGTGTGAAGTTAGTGAGCCAAATGGAGTTGTTCTCCCACAAGAACCACTCGGCTGATCCTTCTTCAATATGCCCTTCACCAACATGCAGTGTTTCCTTGATTGAATTAGCTCTCACACCAATATTTGCGTCTAGAGCCTTTGCATTGAGGGCTATCTGAAAACGGCTGTGGCGCTGAAGTTGCCTGTGAATGTGGAGTTGGTGGCATGTGAAACCCGCATGTGGAGCATTCGTTTGTGTGGCATGCTCTACCAGGTTCATTCCTAGATAATGCACTCAAAGGGCACTAAGCATAGAGTGTGAAAACTGAGTTTCCTTGAGAGCTGCTTGGAAGCCTGATGGTGTGTGAAGTTAGTGAGCCAAATGGAGTTGTTCTCCCACAAGAACCACTCGGCTGATCCTTCTTCAATATGCCCTTCACCAACATGCAGTGTTTCCTTGATTGAATTATCCCCCACACCAATATTTGCATCTAGAGCCTTTGCATTGAGGGCTATCTGAAAACAGCTGTGGTGCTGAAGTTGCCTGTGAATGTGGAGTTGGTGGCATGTGAAACCCGCATGTGGAGCATTCGTTTGTGTGGGATGCACACCAAGCTTCATTTCAGTCCTGCTCACTCAAAGGGCACTAAGCATAGAGTGTGAAAACTGAGTTTCCTTGAGAGCTGCTTGGAAGCCTGATGGTGTGTGAAGTTAGTGAGCCAAATGGAGTTGTTCTCCCACAAGAACCACTCGGCTGATCCTTCTTCAATATGCCCTTCACCAACATGCAGTGTTTCCTTGATTGAATTAGCTCTCACACCAATATTTGCGTCTAGAGCCTTTGCATTGAGGGCTATCTGAAAACGGCTGTGGCGCTGAAGTTGCCTGTGAATGTGGAGTTGGTGGCATGTGAAACCCGCATGTGGAGCATTCGTTTGTGTGGCATGCTCTACCAGGTTCATTCCTAGATAATGCACTCAAAGGGCACTAAGCATAGAGTGTGAAAACTGAGTTTCCTTGAGAGCTGCTTGGAAGCCTGATGGTGTGTGAAGTTAGTGAGCCAAATGGAGTTGTTCTCCCACAAGAACCACTCGGCTGATCCTTCTTCAATATGCCCTTCACCAACATGCAGTGTTTCCTTGATTGAATTGTCCCACACACCAATATTTGCGTCTAGAGCCTTTGCATTGAGGGCTATCTGAAAACGGCTGTGGCGCTGAAGTTGCCTGTGAATGTGGAGTTGGTGGCATGTGAAACCCGCATGTGGAGCATTCGTTTGTGTGGGATGCTCTACCAGGTTCATTCCTAGATAATGCACTCAAAGGGCACTAAGCATAGAGTGTGAAAACTGAGTTTCCTTGAGAGCTGCTTGGAAGCCTGATGGTGTGTGAAGTTAGTGAGCCAAATGGAGTTGTTCTCCCACAAGAACCACTCGGCTGATCCTTCTTCAATATGCCCTTCACCAACATGCATTGTTTCCTTGATTGAAATAGCTCTCACACCAATATTTGCATCTAGAGCCTTTGCATTGAGGGCTATCTGAAAACGGCTGTGGCGCTGAAGTTGCCTGTGAATGTGGAGTTGGTGGCATGTGAAACCCGCATGTGGAGCATTCGTTTGTGTGGGATGCTCTACCAGGTTCATTCCTAGATAATGCACTCAAAGGGCACTAAGCATAGAGTGTGAAAACTGAGTTTCCTTGAGAGCTGCTTGGAAGCCTGATGGTGTGTGAAGTTAGTGAGCCAAATGGAGTTGTTCTCCCACAAAAACCACTCGGCTGATCCTTCTTCAATATGCCCTTCACCAACATGCAGTGTTTCCTTGATTGAATTAGCTCTCACACCAATATTTGCGTCTAGAGCCTTTGCATTGAGGGCTATCTGAAAACGGCTGTGGCGCTGAAGTTGCCTGTGAATGTGGAGTTGGTGGCATGTGAAACCCGCATGTGGAGCATTTTTTTGTGTGGGATGCTCACCAAGCTTCATTTCAGTCCTAGGTACTCAAAGGGCACTAAGCATAGAGTGTGAAAACTGAGTTTCCTTGAGAGCTGCTTGGAAGCCTGATGGTGTGTGAAGTTAGTGAGCCAAATGGAGTTGTTCTCCCACAAGAACCACTCGGCTGATCCTTCTTCAATATGCCCTTCACCAACATGCAGTGTTTCCTTGATTGAATTAGCTCTCACACCAATATTTGCGTCTAGAGCCTTTGCATTGAGGGCTATCTGAAAACGGCTGTGGCGCTGAAGTTGCCTGTGAATGTGGAGTTGGTGGCATGTGAAACCCGCATGTGGAGCATTCGTTTGTGTGGCATGCTCTACCAGGTTCATTCCTAGATAATGCACTCAAAGGGCACTAAGCATAGAGTGTGAAAACTGAGTTTCCTTGAGAGCTGCTTGGAAGCCTGATGGTGTGTGAAGTTAGTGAGCCAAATGGAGTTGTTCTCCCACAAGAACCACTCGGCTGATCCTTCTTCAATATGCCCTTCACCAACATGCAGTGTTTCCTTGATTGAATTGTCCCCCACACCAATATTTGCGTCTAGAGCCTTTGCATTGAGGGCTATCTGAAAACGGCTGTGGCGCTGAAGTTGCCTGTGAATGTGGAGTTGGTGGCATGTGAAACCCGCATGTGGAGCATTCGTTTGTGTGGGATGCTCTACCAGGTTCATTCCTAGATAATGCACTCAAAGGGCACTAAGCATAGAGTGTGAAAACTGAGTTTCCTTGAGAGCTGCTTGGAAGCCTGATGGTGTGTGAAGTTAGTGAGCCAAATGGAGTTGTTCTCCCACAAGAACCACTCGGCTGATCCTTCTTCAATATGCCCTTCACCAACATGCATTGTTTCCTTGATTGAAATAGCTCTCACACCAATATTTGAATCTAGAGCCTTTGCATTGAGGGCTATCTGAAAACGGCTGTGGCGCTGAAGTTGCCTGTGAATGTGGAGTTGGTGGCATGTGAAACCCGCATGTGGAGCATTCGTTTGTGTGGGATGCTCTACCAGGTTCATTCCTAGATAATGCACTCAAAGGGCACTAAGCATAGAGTGTGAAAACTGAGTTTCCTTGAGAGCTGCTTGGAAGCCTGATGGTGTGTGAAGTTAGTGAGCCAAATGGAGTTGTTCTCCCACAAAAACCACTCGGCTGATCCTTCTTCAATATGCCCTTCACCAACATGCAGTGTTTCCTTGATTGAATTAGCTCTCACACCAATATTTGCGTCTAGAGCCTTTGCATTGAGGGCTATCTGAAAACGGCTGTGGCGCTGAAGTTGCCTGTGAATGTGGAGTTGGTGGCATGTGAAACCCGCATGTGGAGCATTTTTTTGTGTGGGATGCTCACCAAGCTTCATTTCAGTCCTAGGTACTCAAAGGGCACTAAGCATAGAGTGTGAAAACTGAGTTTCCTTGAGAGCTGCTTGGAAGCCTGATGGTGTGTGAAGTTAGTGAGCCAAATGGAGTTGTTCTCCCACAAGAACCACTCGGCTGATCCTTCTTCAATATGCCCTTCACCAACATGCAGTGTTTCCTTGATTGAATTAGCTCTCACACCAATATTTGCGTCTAGAGCCTTTGCAT
Source organism: Ochotona princeps (assembly GCF_030435755.1). Lineage (NCBI taxonomy): Eukaryota > Metazoa > Chordata > Mammalia > Lagomorpha > Ochotonidae > Ochotona > Ochotona princeps. The sequence continues at coordinate 45,411 of NW_026699232.1, read as the reverse complement.
TGAGGGCTATCTGAAAACGGCTGTGGCGCTGAAGTTGCCTGTGAATGTGGAGTTGGTGGCATGTGAAACCCGCATGTGGAGCATTCGTTTGTGTGGCATGCTCTACCAGGTTCATTTCAGTCCTAGGCACTCAAAGGGCACTAAGCATAGAGTGTGAAAACTGAGTTTCCTTGAGAGCTGCTTGGAAGCCTGATGGTGTGTGAAGTTAGTGAGCCAAATGGAGTTGTTCTCCCACAAGAACCACTCGGCTGATCCTTCTTCAATATGCCCTTCACCAACATGCAGTGTTTCCTGGATTGAATTAGCTCTCACACCAATATTTGCGTCTAGAGCCTTTGCATTGAGGGCTATCTGAAAACGGCTGTGGCGCTGAAGTTGCCTGTGAATGTGGAGTTGGTGGCATGTGAAACCCGCATGTGGAGCATTCGTTTGTGTGGCATGCTCTACCAGGTTCATTCCTAGATAATGCACTCAAAGGGCACTAAGCATAGAGTGTGAAAACTGAGTTTCCTTGAGAGCTGCTTGGAAGCCTGATGGTGTGTGAAGTTAGTGAGCCAAATGGAGTTGTTCTCCCACAAGAACCACTCGGCTGATCCTTCTTCAATATGCCCTTCACCAACATGCAGTGTTTCCTTGATTGAATTATCCCCCACACCAATATTTGCATCTAGAGCCTTTGCATTGAGGGCTATCTGAAAACAGCTGTTGTGCTGAAGTTGCCTGTGAATGTGGAGTTGGTGGCATGTGAAACCCGCATGTGGAGCATTCGTTTGTGTGGGATGCACACCAAGCTTCATTTCAGTCCTGCTCACTCAAAGGGCACTAAGCATAGAGTGTGAAAACTGAGTTTCCTTGAGAGCTGCTTGGAAGCCTGATGGTGTGTGAAGTTAGTGAGCCAAATGGAGTTGTTCTCCCACAAGAACCACTCGGCTGATCCTTCTTCAATATGCCCTTCACCAACATGCAGTGTTTCCTTGATTGAATTAGCTCTCACACCAATATTTGCGTCTAGAGCCTTTGCATTGAGGGCTATCTGAAAACGGCTGTGGCGCTGAAGTTGCCTGTGAATGTGGAGTTGGTGGCATGTGAAACCCGCATGTGGAGCATTCGTTTGTGTGGCATGCTCTACCAGGTTCATTCCTAGATAATGCACTCAAAGGGCACTAAGCATAGAGTGTGAAAACTGAGTTTCCTTGAGAGCTGCTTGGAAGCCTGATGGTGTGTGAAGTTAGTGAGCCAAATGGAGTTGTTCTCCCACAAGAACCACTCGGCTGATCCTTCTTCAATATGCCCTTCACCAACATGCAGTGTTTCCTTGATTGAATTGTCCCACACACCAATATTTGCGTCTAGAGCCTTTGCATTGAGGGCTATCTGAAAACGGCTGTGGCGCTGAAGTTGCCTGTGAATGTGGAGTTGGTGGCATGTGAAACCCGCATGTGGAGCATTCGTTTGTGTGGGATGCTCTACCAGGTTCATTCCTAGATAATGCACTCAAAGGGCACTAAGCATAGAGTGTGAAAACTGAGTTTCCTTGAGAGCTGCTTGGAAGCCTGATGGTGTGTGAAGTTAGTGAGCCAAATGGAGTTGTTCTCCCACAAGAACCACTCGGCTGATCCTTCTTCAATATGCCCTTCACCCACATGCATTGTTTCCTTGATTGAAATAGCTCTCACACCAATATTTGCATCTAGAGCCTTTGCATTGAGGGCTATCTGAAAACGGCTGTGGTGCTGAAGTTGCCTTTGAATGTGGAGTTGGTGGCATGTGAAACCCGCATGTGGAGCATTCGTTTGTGTGGGATGCTCACCAAGCTTCATTTCAGTCCTAGGCACTCAAAGGGCACTAAGCATAGAGTGTGAAAACTGAGTTTCCTTGAGAGCTGCTTGGAAGCCTGATGGTGTGTGAAGTTAGTGAGCCAAATGGAGTTGTTCTCCCACAAGAACCACTCGGCTGATCCTTCTTCAATATGCCCTTCACCAACATGCAGTGTTTCCTTGATTGAATTAGCTCTCACACCAATATTTGCGTCTAGAGCCTTTGCATTGAGGGCTATCTGAAAACGGCTGTGGCGCTGAAGTTGCCTGTGAATGTGGAGTTGGTGGCATGTGAAACCCGCATGTGGAGCATTCGTTTGTGTGGCATGCTCTACCAGGTTCATTTCAGTCCTAGGCACTCAAAGGGCACTAAGCATAGAGTGTGAAAACTGAGTTTCCTTGAGAGCTGCTTGGAAGCCTGATGGTGTGTGAAGTTAGTGAGCCAAATGGAGTTGTTCTCCCACAAGAACCACTCGGCTGATCCTTCTTCAATATGCCCTTCACCAACATGCAGTGTTTCCTTGATTGAATTAGCTCTCACACCAATATTTGCGTCTAGAGCCTTTGCATTGAGGGCTATCTGAAAACGGCTGTGGCGCTGAAGTTGCCTGTGAATGTGGAGTTGGTGGCATGTGAAACCCGCATGTGGAGCATTCGTTTGTGTGGCATGCTCTACCAGGTTCATTCCTAGATAATGCACTCAAAGGGCACTAAGCATAGAGTGTGAAAACTGAGTTTCCTTGAGAGCTGCTTGGAAGCCTGATGGTGTGTGAAGTTAGTGAGCCAAATGGAGTTGTTCTCCCACAAGAACCACTCGGCTGATCCTTCTTCAATATGCCCTTCACCAACATGCAGTGTTTCCTTGATTGAATTAGCTCTCACACCAATATTTGCGTCCAGAGCCTTTGCATTGAGGGCTATCTGAAAACGGCTGTGGCGCTGAAGTTGCCTGTGAATGTGGAGTTGGTGGCATGTGAAACCCGCATGTGGAGCATTCGTTTGTGTGGGATGCTCTACCAGGTTCATTCCTAGATAATGCACTCAAAGGGCACTAAGCATAGAGTGTGAAAACTGAGTTTCCTTGAGAGCTGCTTGGAAGCCTGATGGTGTGTGAAGTTAGTGAGCCAAATGGAGTTGTTCTCCCACAAGAACCAGTCGGCTGATCCTTCTTCAATATGCCCTTCACCAACATGCAGTGTTTCCTTGATTGAATTAGCTCTCACACCAATATTTGCATCTAGAGCCTTTGCATTGAGGGCTATCTGAAAACGACTGTGGCGCTGAAGTTGCCTTTGAATGTGGAGTTGGTGGCATGTGAAACCCGCATGTGGAGCATTCGTTTGTGTGGGATGCTCACCAAGCTTCTTTTCAGTCCTAGGCACTCAAAGGGCACTAAGCATAGAGTGTGAAAACTGAGTTTCCTTGAGAGCTGCTTGGAAGCCTGATGGTGTGTGAAGTTAGTGAGCCAAATGGAGTTGTTCTCCCACAAGAACCACTCGGCTGATCCTTCTTCAATATGCCCTTCACCAACATGCAGTGTTTCCTTGATTGAATTAGCTCTCACACCAATATTTGCGTCTAGAGCCTTTGCATTGAGGGCTATCTGAAAACGGCTGTGGCGCTGAAGTTGCCTGTGAATGTGGAGTTGGTGGCATGTGAAACCCGCATGTGGAGCATTCGTTTGTGTGGGATGCTCTACCAGGTTCATTTCAGTCCTAGGCACTCAAAGGGCACTAAGCATAGAGTGTGAAAACTTAGTTTCCTTGAGAGCTGCTTGGAAGCCTGATGGTGTGTGAAGTTAGTGAGCCAAATGGAGTTGTTCTCCCACAAGAACCACTCGGCTGATCCTTCTTCAATATGCCCTTCACCAACATGCAGTGTTTCCTTGATTGAATTAGCTCTCACACCAATATTTGCGTCTAGAGCCTTTGCATTGAGGGCTATCTGAAAACGGCTGTGGCGCTGAAGTTGCCTGTGAATGTGGAGTTGGTGGCATGTGAAACCCGCATGTGGAGCATTCGTTTGTGTGGCATGCTCTACCAGGTTCATTCCTAGATAATGCACTCAAAGGGCACTAAGCATAGAGTGTGAAAACTGAGTTTCCTTGAGAGCTGCTTGGAAGCCTGATGGTGTGTGAAGTTAGTGAGCCAAATGGAGTTGTTCTCCCACAAGAACCACTCGGCTGATCCATCTTCAATATGCCCTTCACCAACATGCAGTGTTTCCTTGATTGAATTATCCCCCACACCAATATTTGCATCTAGAGCCTTTGCATTGAGGGCTATCTGAAAACAGCTGTGGCGCTGAAGTTGCCTGTGAATGTGGAGTTGGTGGCATGTGAAACCCGCATGTGGAGCATTCGTTTGTGTGGGATGCTCACCAAGCTTCATTTCAGTCCTAGGCACTCAAAGGGCACTAAGCATAGAGTGTGAAAACTGAGTTTCCTTGAGAGCTGCTTGGAAGCCTGATGGTGTGTGAAGTTAGTGAGCCAAATGGAGTTGTTCTCCCACAAGAACCACTCGGCTGATCCTTCTTCAATATGCCCTTCACCAACATGCAGTGTTTCCTTGATTGAATTAGCTCTCACACCAATATTTGCGTCTAGAGCCTTTGCATTGAGGGCTATCTGAAAACAGCTGTGGCGCTGAAGTTGCCTGTGAATGTGGAGTTGGTGGCATGTGAAACCCGCATGTGGAGCATTCGTTTGTGTGGGATGCTCTACCAGGTTCATTTCAGTCCTAGGCACTCAAAGGGCACTAAGCATAGAGTGTGAAAACTGAGTTTCCTTGAGAGCTGCTTGGAAGCCTGATGGTGTGTGAAGTTAGTGAGCCAAATGGAGTTGTTCTCCCACAAGAACCACTCGGCTGATCCTTCTTCAATATGCCCTTCACCAACATGCAGTGTTTCCTTGATTGAATTAGCTCTCACACCAATATTTGCGTCTAGAGCCTTTGCATTGAGGGCTATCTGAAAACGGCTGTGGCGCTGAAGTTGCCTGTGAATGTGGAGTTGGTGGCATGTGAAACCCGCATGTGGAGCATTCGTTTGTGTGGCATGCTCTACCAGGTTCATTCCTAGATAATGCACTCAAAGGGCACTAAGCATAGAGTGTGAAAACTGAGTTTCCTTGAGAGCTGCTTGGAAGCCTGATGGTGTGTGAAGTTAGTGAGCCAAATGGAGTTGTTCTCCCACAAGAACCACTTGGCTGATCCTTCTTCAATATGCCCTTCACCAACATGCAGTGTTTCCTTGAATGAATTGTCCCCCACACCAATATTTGCGTCTAGAGCCTTTGCATTGAGGGCTATCTGAAAACGGCTGTGGCGCTGAAGTTGCCTGTGAATGTGGAGTTGGTGGCATGTGAAACCCGCATGTGGAGCATTCGTTTGTGTGGGATGCTCTACCAGGTTCATTTCAGTCCTAGGCACTCAAAGGGCACTAAGCATAGAGTGTGAAAACTGAGTTTCCTTGAGAGCTGCTTGGAAGCCTGATGGTGTGTGAAGTTAGTGAGCCAAATGGAGTTGTTCTCCCACAAGAACCACTCGGCTGATCCTTCTTCAATATGCCCTTCACCAACATGCAGTGTTTCCTTGATTGAATTAGCTCTCACACCAATATTTGCGTCTAGAGCCTTTGCATTGAGGGCTATCTGAAAACGGCTGTGGCGCTGAAGTTGCCTGTGAATGTGGAGTTGGTGGCATGTGAAACCCGCATGTGGAGCATTCGTCTGTGTGGCATGCTCTACCAGGTTCATTCCTAGATAATGCACTCAAAGGGCACTAAGCATAGAGTGTGAAAACTGAGTTTCCTTGAGAGCTGCTTGGAAGCCTGATGGTGTGTGAAGTTAGTGAGCCAAATGGAGTTGTTCTCCCACAAGAACCACTCGGCTGATCCTTCTTCAATATGCCCTTCACCAACATGCAGTGTTTCCTTGATTGAATTATCCCCCACACCAATATTTGCATCTAGAGAATTTGCATTGAGGGCTATCTGAAAATGGCTGTGGCGCTGAAGCTGCCCGTGAATGTGGAGTTGGTGGCATGTGAAACCCGCATGTGGAGCATTCGTTTGTGTGGGATGCTCACCAAGCTTCATTTCAGTCCTGCTCACTCAAAGGGAACTAAGCATAGAGTGTGAAAACTGAGTTTCCTTGAGAGCTGCTTGGAAGCCTGATGGTGTGTGAAGTTAGTGAGCCAAATGGAGTTGTTCTCCCACAAGAACCACTCGGCTGATCCTTCTTCAATATGCCCTTCACCAACATGCAGTGTTTCCTTGATTGAATTAGCTCTCACACCAATATTTGCGTCTAGAGCCTTTGCATTGAGGGCTATCTGAAAACAGCTGTGGCGCTGAAGTTGCCTGTGAATGTGGAGTTGGTGGCATGTGAAACCCGCATGTGGAGCATTCGTTTGTGTGGGATGCTCTACCAGGTTCATTTCAGTCCTAGGCACTCAAAGGGCACTAAGCATAGAGTGTGAAAACTGAGTTTCCTTGAGAGCTGCTTGGAAGCCTGATGGTGTGTGAAGTTAGTGAGCCAAATGGAGTTGTTCTCCCACAAGAACCAGTCGGCTGATCCTTCTTCAATATGCCCTTCACCAACATGCAGTGTTTCCTTGATTGAATTAGCTCTCACACCAATATTTGCGTCTAGAGCCTTTGCATTGAGGGCTATCTGAAAACGGCTGTGGCGCTGAAGTTGCCTGTCAATGTGGAGTTGGTGGCATGTGAAACCCGCATGTGGAGCATTCGTTTGTGTGGGATGCTCTACCAGGTTCATTCCTAGATAATGCACTCAAAGGGCACTAAGCATAGAGTGTGAAAACTGAGTTTCCTTGAGAGCTGCTTGGAAGCCTGATGGTGTGTGAAGTTAGTGAGCCAAATGGAGTTGTTCTCCCACAAGAACCACTTGGCTGATCCTTCTTCAATATGCCCTTCACCAACATGCAGTGTTTCCTTGATTGAATTGTCCCCCACACCAATATTTGCGTCTAGAGCCTTTGCATTGAGGGCTATCTGAAAACGGCTGTGGCGCTGAAGTTGCCTGTGAATGTGGAGTTGGTGGCATGTGAAACCCGCATGTGGAGCATTCGTTTGTGTGGGATGCTCTACCAGGTTCATTCCTAGATAATGTACTCAAAGGGCACTAAGCATAGAGTGTGAAAACTGAGTTTCCTTGAGAGCTGCTTGGAAGCCTGATGGTGTGTGAAGTTAGTGAGCCAAATGGAGTTGTTCTCCCACAAGAACCACTCGGCTGATCCATCTTCAATATGCCCTTCACCAACATGCAGTGTTTCCTTGATTGAATTAGCTCTCACACCAATATTTGCGTCTAGAGCCTTTGCATTGAGGGCTATCTGAAAACGGCTGTGGCGCTGAAGCTGCCTGTGAATGTGGAGTTGGTGGCATGTGAAACCCGCATGTGGAGCATTCGTTTGTGTGGCATGCTCTACCAGGTTCATTCCTAGATAATGCACTCAAAGGGCACTAAGCATAGAGTGTGAAAACTGAGTTTCCTTGAGAGCTGCTTGGAAGCCTGATGGTGTGTGAAGTTAGTGAGCCAAATGGAGTTGTTCTCCCACAAGAACCACTCGGCTGATCCATCTTCAATATGCCCTTCACCAACATGCAGTGTTTCCTTGATTGAATTATCCCCCACACCAATATTTGCATCTAGAGCCTTTGCATTGAGGGCTATCTGAAAACAGCTGTGGCGCTGAAGTTGCCTGTGAATGTGGAGTTGGTGGCATGTGAAACCCGCATGTGGAGCATTCGTTTGTGTGGGATGCTCACCAAGCTTCATTTCAGTCCTAGGCACTCAAAGGGCACTAAGCATAGAGTGTGAAAACTGAGTTTCCTTGAGAGCTGCTTGGAAGCCTGATGGTGTGTGAAGTTAGTGAGCCAAATGGAGTTGTTCTCCCACAAGAACCACTCGGCTGATCCTTCTTCAATATGCCCTTCACCAACATGCAGTGTTTCCTTGATTGAATTAGCTCTCACACCAATATTTGCATCTAGAGCCTTTGCATTGAGGGCTATCTGAAAACAGCTGTGGCGCTGAAGTTGCCTGTGAATGTGGAGTTGGTGGCATGTGAAACCCGCATGTGGAGCATTCGTTTGTGTGGGATGCTCTACCAGGTTCATTTCAGTCCTAGGCACTCAAAGGGCACTAAGCATAGAGTGTGAAAACTGAGTTTCCTTGAGAGCTGCTTGGAAGCCTGATGGTGTGTGAAGTTAGTGAGCCAAATGGAGTTGTTCTCCCACAAGAACCACTCGGCTGATCCTTCTTCAATATGCCCTTCACCAACATGCAGTGTTTCCTTGATTGAATTAGCTCTCACACCAATATTTGCGTCTAGAGCCTTTGCATTGAGGGCTATCTGAAAACGGCTGTGGCGCTGAAGTTGCCTGTGAATGTGGAGTTGGTGGCATGTGAAACCCGCATGTGGAGCATTCGTTTGTGTGGCATGCTCTACCAGGTTCATTCCTAGATAATGCACTCAAAGGGCACTAAGCATAGAGTGTGAAAACTGAGTTTCCTTGAGAGCTGCTTGGAAGCCTGATGGTGTGTGAAGTTAGTGAGCCAAATGGAGTTGTTCTCCCACAAGAACCACTTGGCTGATCCTTCTTCAATATGCCCTTCACCAACATGCAGTGTTTCCTTGATTGAATTGTCCCCCACACCAATATTTGCGTCTAGAGCCTTTGCATTGAGGGCTATCTGAAAACGGCTGTGGCGCTGAAGTTGCCTGTGAATGTGGAGTTGGTGGCATGTGAAACCCGCATGTGGAGCATTCGTTTGTGTGGGATGCTCTACCAGGTTCATTCCTAGATAATGTACTCAAAGGGCACTAAGCATAGAGTGTGAAAACTGAGTTTCCTTGAGAGCTGCTTGGAAGCCTGATGGTGTGTGAAGTTAGTGAGCCAAATGGAGTTGTTCTCCCACAAGAACCACTCGGCTGATCCTTCTTCAATATGCCCTTCACCAACATGCAGTGTTTCCTTGATTGAATTAGCTCTCACACCAATATTTGCATCTAGAGCCTTTGCATTGAGGGCTATCTGAAAACGGCTGTGGCGCTGAAGTTGCCTTTGAATGTGGAGTTGGTGGCATGTGAAACCCGCATGTGGAGCATTCGTTTGTGTGGGATGCTCACCAAGCTTCATTTCAGTCCTAGGCACTCAAAGGGCACTAAGCATAGAGTGTGAAAACTGAGTTTCCTTGAGAGCTGCTTGGAAGCCTGATGGTGTGTGAAGTTAGTGAGCCAAATGGAGTTGTTCTCCCACAAGAACCACTCGGCTGATCCTTCTTCAATATGCCCTTCACCAACATGCAGTGTTTCCATGATTGAATTAGCTCTCACACCAATATTTGCGTCTAGAGCCTTTGCATTGAGGGCTATCTGAAAACGGCTGTGGCGCTAAAGTTGCCTGTGAATGTGGAGTTGGTGGCATGTGAAACCCGCATGTGGAGCATTCGTTTGTGTGGCATGCTCTACCAGGTTCATTCCTAGATAATGCTCTCAAAGGGCACTAAGCATAGAGTGTGAAAACTGAGTTTCCTTGAGAGCTGCTTGGAAGCCTGATGGTGTGTGAAGTTAGTGAGCCAAATGGAGTTGTTCTCCCACAAAAACCACTCGGCTGATCCTTCTTCAATATGCCCTTCACCAACATGCAGTGTTTCCTTGATTGAATTATCCCCCACACCAATATTTGCGTCTAGAGCCTTTGCATTGAGGGCTATCTGAAAACGGCTGTGGCGCTGAAGTTGCCTGTGAATGTGGAGTTGGTGGCATGTGAAACCCGCATGTGGAGCATTCGTTTGTGTGGGATGTTCTACCAGGTTCATTCCTAGATAATGCACTCAAAGGGCACTAAGCATAGAGTGTGAAAACTGAGTTTCCTTGAGAGCTGCTTGGAAGCCTGATGGTGTGTGAAGTTAGTGAGCCAAATGGAGGTGTTCTCCCACAAGAACCACTCGGCTGATCCTTCTTCAATATGCCCTTCACCAACATGCAGTGTTTCCTTGATTGAATTAGCTCTCACACCAATATTTGCGTCTAGAGCCTTTGCATTGAGGGCTATCTGAAAACGGCTGTGGCGCTGAAGTTGCCTGTGAATGTGGAGTTGGTGGCATGTGAAACCCGCATGTGGAGCATTCGTTTGTGTGGGATGTTCTACCAGGTTCATTCCTAGATAATGCACTCAAAGGGCACTAAGCATAGAGTGTGAAAACTGAGTTTCCTTGAGAGCTGCTTGGAAGCCTGATGGTGTGTGAAGTTAGTGAGCCAAATGGAGTTGTTCTCCCACAAGAACCACTCGGCCCATCCTTCTTCAATATGCCCTTCACCAACATGCAGTGTTTCCTTGATTGAATTAGCTCTCACACCAATATTTGCGTCTAGAGCCTTTGCATTGAGGGCTATCTGAAAACGGCTGTGGCGCTGAAGTTGCCTGTCAATGTGGAGTTGGTGGCATGTGAAACCCGCATGTGGAGCATTCGTTTGTGTGGGATGCTCTACCAGGTTCATTTCAGTCCTGCTCCCTCAAGGGGCACTAAGCATAGAGTGTGAAAACTGAGTTTTCTTGAGAGCTGCTTGGAAGCCTGATGGTGTGTGAAGTTAGTGAGCCAAATGGAGTTGTTCTCCCACAAGAACCACTCGGCTGATCCTTCTTCAATATGCCCTTCACCAACATGCAGTGTTTCCTTGATTGAATTAGCTCTCACACCAATATTTGCGTCTAGAGCCTTTGCATTGAGGGCTATCTGAAAACGGCTGTGGCGCTGAAGTTGCCTGTGAATGTGGAGTTGGTGGCATGTGAAACCCGCATGTGGAGCATTCGTTTGTGTGGCATGCTCTACCAGGTTCATTCCTAGATAATGCACTCAAAGGGCACTAAGCATAGAGTGTGAAAACTGAGTTTCCTTGAGAGCTGCTTGGAAGCCTGATGGTGTGTGAAGTTAGTGAGCCAAATGGAGTTGTTCTCCCACAAGAACCACTCGGCTGATCCTTCTTCAATATGCCCTTCACCAACATGCAGTGTTTCCTTGATTGAATTAGCTCCCCCACACCAATATTTGCGTCTAGAGCCTTTGCATTGAGGGCTATCTGAAAACGGCTGTGGCGCTGAAGTTGCCTGTGAATGTGGAGTTGGTGGCATGTGAAACCCGCATGTGGAGCATTCGTTTGTGTGGAATGTTCACCAAGCTTCATTTCAGTCCTGCTCTCTCAAAGGGCACTAAGCATAGAGTGTGAAAACTGAGTTTCCTTGAGAGCTGCTTGGAAGCCTGATGGTGTGTGAAGTTAGTGAGCCAAATGGAGTTGTTCTCCCACAAGAAGCACTTGGCTGATCCTTCTTCAATATGCCCTTCACCAACATGCAGTGTTTCCTTGATTGAATTGTCCCACACACCAATATTTGCGTCTAGAGCCTTTGCATTGAGGGCTATCTGAAAACGGCTGTGGCGCTGAAGTTGCCTGTGAATGTGGAGTTGGTGGCATGTGAAACCCGCATGTGGAGCATTCGTTTGTGTGGGATGCTCTACCAGGTTCATTCCTAGTTAATGTACTCAAAGGGCACTAAGCATAGAGTGTGAAAACTGAGTTTCCTTGAGAGCTGCTTGGAAGCCTGATGGTGTGTGAAGTTAGTGAGCCAAATGGAGTTGTTCTCCCACAAGAACCACTCGGCTGATCCTTCTTCAATATGCCCTTCACCAACATGCAGTGTTTCCTTGATTGAATTAGCTCTCACACCAATATTTGCATCTAGAGCCTTTGCATTGAGGGCTATCTGAAAACGGCTGTGGCGCTGAAGTTGCCTTTGAATGTGGAGTTGGTGGCATGTGAAACCCGCATGTGGAGCATTCATTTGTGTGGGATGCTCACCAAGCTTCATTTCAGTCCTAGGCACTCAAAGGGCACTAAGCATAGAGTGTGAAAACTGAGTTTCCTTGAGAGCTGCTTGGAAGCCTGATGGTGTGTGAAGTTAGTGAGCCAAATGGAGTTGTTCTCCCACAAGAACCACTCGGCTGATCCTTCTTCAATATGCCCTTCACCAACATGCAGTGTTTCCATGATTGAATTAGCTCTCACACCAATATTTGCGTCTAGAGCCTTTGCATTGAGGGCTATCTGAAAACGGCTGTGGCGCTAGAGTTGCCTGTGAATGTGGAGTTGGTGGCATGTGAAACCCGCATGTGGAGCATTCGTTTGTGTGGCATGCTCTACCAGGTTCATTCCTAGATAATGCTCTCAAAGGGCACTAAGCATAGAGTGTGAAAACTGAGTTTCCTTGAGAGCTGCTTGGAAGCCTGATGGTGTGTGAAGTTAGTGAGCCAAATGGAGTTGTTCTCCCACAAAAACCACTCGGCTGATCCTTCTTCAATATGCCCTTCACCAACATGCAGTGTTTCCTTGATTGAATTATCCCCCACACCAATATTTGCGTCTAGAGCCTTTGCATTGAGGGCTATCTGAAAACGGCTGTGGCGCTGAAGTTGCCTGTGAATGTGGAGTTGGTGGCATGTGAAACCCGCATGTGGAGCATTCGTTTGTGTGGGATGTTCTACCAGGTTCATTCCTAGATAATGCACTCAAAGGGCACTAAGCATAGAGTGTGTAAACTGAGTTTCCTTGAGAGCTGCTTGGAAGCCTGATGGTGTGTGAAGTTAGTGAGCCAAATGGAGTTGTTCTCAAACAAGAACCACTCGGCTGATCCTTCTTCAATATGCCCTTCACCAACATGCAGTGTTTCCTTGATTGAATTAGCTCTCACACCAATATTTGCGTCTAGAGCCTTTGCATTGAGGGCTATCTGAAAACGGCTGTGGCGCTGAAGTTGCCTGTGAATGTGGAGTTGGTGGCATGTGAAACCCGCATGTGGAGCATTCGTTTGTGTGGGATGTTCTACCAGGTTCATTCCTAGATAATGCACTCAAAGGGCACTAAGCATAGAGTGTGAAAACTGAGTTTCCTTGAGAGCTGCTTGGAAGCCTGATGGTGTGTGAAGTTAGTGAGCCAAATGGAGTTGTTCTCCCACAAGAACCACTCGGCTGATCCTTCTTCAATATGCCCTTCACCAACATGCAGTGTTTCCTTGATTGAATTAGCTCTCACACCAATATTTGCGTCTAGAGCCTTTGCATTGAGGGCTATCTGAAAACGGCTGTGGCGCTGAAGTTGCCTGTCAATGTGGAGTTGGTGGCATGTGAAACCCGCATGTGGAGCATTCGTTTGTGTGGGATGCTCTACCAGGTTCATTTCAGTCCTGCTCCCTCAAAGGGCACTAAGCATAGAGTGTGAAAACTGAGTTTTCTTGAGAGCTGCTTGGAAGCCTGATGGTGTGTGAAGTTAGTGAGCCAAATGGAGTTGTTCTCCCACAAGAACCACTCGGCTGATCCTTCTTCAATATGCCCTTCACCAACATGCAGTGTTTCCTTGATTGAATTAGCTCTCACACCAATATTTGCGTCTAGAGCCTTTGTATTGAGGGCTATCTGAAAACGGCTGTGGCGCTGACGTTGCCTGTGAATGTGGAGTTGGAGGCATGTGAAACCCGCATGTGGAGCATTCGTTTGTGTGGGATGCTCTACCAGGTTCATTCCTAGATAATGCACTCAAAGGGCACTAAGCATAGAGTGTGAAAACTGAGTTTCCTTGAGAGCTGCTTGGAAGCCTGATGGTGTGTGAAGTTAGTGAGCCAAATGGAGTTGTTCTCCCACAAGAACCACTCGGCTGATCCTTCTTCAATATGCCCTTCACCAACATGCAGTGTTTCCTTGATTGAATTAGCTCCCCCACACCAATATTTGCGTCTAGAGCCTTTGCATTGAGGGCTATCTGAAAACGGCTGTGGCGCTGAAGTTGCCTGTGAATGTGGAGTTGGTGGCATGTGAAACCCGCATGTGGAGCATTCGTTTGTGTGAGATGTTCTACCAGGTTCATTCCTAGATAATGCACTCAAAGGGCACTAAGCATAGAGTGTGAAAACTGAGTTTCCTTGAGAGCTGCTTGGAAGCCTGATGGTGTGTGAAGTTAGTGAGCCAAATGGAGTTGTTCTCCCACAAGAACCACTAGGCTGATCCTTCTTCAATATGCCCTTCACCAACATGCAGTGTTTCCTTGATTGAATTAGCTCTCACATCAATATTTGTGTCTAGAGCCTTTGCATTGAGGGCTATCTGAAAACGGCTGTGGCGCTAAAGTTGCCTGTGAATGTGGAGTTGGTGGCATGTGAAACCCGCATGTGGAGCATTCGTTTGTGTGGGATGCTCTACCAGGTTCATTCCTAGATAATGCTCTCAAAGGGCACTAAGCATAGAGTGTGAAAACTGAGTTTCCTTGAGAGCTGCTTGGAAGCCTGATGGTGTGTGAAGTTAGTGAGCCAAATGGAGTTGTTCTCCCACAAGAACCACTCGGCTGATCCTTCTTCAATATGCCCTTCACCAACATGCAGTGTTTCCTTGATTGAATTATCCCCCACACCAATATTTGCGTCTAGAGCCTTTGCATTGAGGGCTATCTGAAAACGGCTGTGGCGCTGAAGTTGCCTGTCAATGTGGAGTTGGTGGCATGTGAAACCCGCATGTGGAGCATTCGTTTGTGTGAGATGTACTACCAGGTTCATTCCTAGATAATGCACTCAAAGGGCACTAAGCATAGAGTGTGAAAACTGAGTTTCCTTGAGAGCTGCTTGGAAGCCTGATGGTGTGTGAAGTTAGTGAGCCAAATGGAGTTGTTCTCCCACAAGAACCACTCGGCTGATCCTTCTTCAATATGCCCTTCACCAACATGCAGTGTTTCCTTGATTGAATTATCCCCCACACCAATATTTGCGTCTAGAGCCTTTGCATTGAGGGCTATCTGAAAACGGCTGTGGCGCTGAAGTTGCCTGTCAATGTGGAGTTGGTGGCATGTGAAACCCGCATGTGGAGCATTCGTTTGTGTGGATGCTCTACCAGGTTCATTCCTAGATAATGCACTCAAAGGGCACTAAACATAGAGTGTGAAAACTGAGTTTCCTTGAGAGCTGCTTGGAAGCCTGATGGTGTGTGAAGTTAGTGAGCCAAATGGAGTTGTTCTCCCACAAGAACCACTCGGCTGATCCTTCTTCAATATGCCCTTCACCAACATGCAGTGTTTCCTTGATTGAATTAGCTCTCACACCAATATTTGCGTCTAGAGCCTTTGCATTGAGGGCTATCTGAAAATGGCTGTGGCGCTGAAGCTGCCTGTGAATGTGGAGTTGGTGGCATGTGAAACCCGCATGTGGAGCATTCGTTTGTGTAGCATGGTCACCAAGCTTCATTTCAGTCCTAGGCACTCAAAGGGCACTAAGCATAGAGTGTGAAAACTTAGTTTCCTTGAGAGCTGCTTGGAAGCCTGATGGTGTGTGAAGTTAGTGAGCCAAATGGAGTTGTTCTCCCACAAGAACCACTCGGCTGATCCTTCTTCAATATGCCCTTCACCAACATGCAGTGTTTCCTTGATTGAATTAGCTCTCACACCAATATTTGCGTCTAGAGCCTTTGCATTGAGGGCTATCTGAAAACGGCTGTGGCGCTGAAGTTGCCTGTGAATGTGGAGTTGGTGGCATGTGAAACCCGCATGTGGAGCATTCGTTTGTGTGGGATGTTCTACCAGGTTCATTTCAGTCCTAGGCACTGAAAGGGCACTAAGCATAGAGTGTGAAAACTGAGTTTCCTTGAGAGCTGCTTGGAAGCCTGATGGTGTGTGAAGTTAGTGAGCCAAATGGAGTTGTTCTCCCACAAGAACCACTCGGCTGATCCTTCTTCAATATGCCCTTCACCAACATGCAGTGTTTCCTTGATTGAATTATCACCCACACCAATATTTGCGTCTAGAGCCTTTGCATTGAGGGCTATCTGAAAACAGCTGTGGCGCTGAAGTTGCCTGTGAATGTGGAGTTGGTGGCATGTGAAACCCGCATGTGGAGCATTCGTTTGTGTGGGATGCTCACCAAGCTTCATTTCAGTCCTAGGCACTCAAAGGGCACTAAGCATAGAGTGTGAAAACTGAGTTTCCTTGAGAGCTGCTTGGAAGCCTGATGGTGTGTGAAGTTAGTGAGCCAAATGGAGTTGTTCTCCCACAAGAACCACTCGGCTGATCCTTCTTCAATATGCCCTTCACCAACATGCAGTGTTTCCTTGATTGAATTAGCTCTCACACCAATATTTGCGTCTAGAGCCTTTGCATTGAGGGCTATCTGAAAACGGCTGTGGCGCTAAAGTTGCCTGTGAATGTGGAGTTGGTGGCATGTGAAACCCGCATGTGGAGCATTCGTTTGTGTGGGATGCTCTACCAGGTTCATTTCAGTCCTAGGCACTGAAAGGGCACTAAGCATAGAGTGTGAAAACTGAGTTTCCTTGAGAGCTGCTTGGAAGCCTGATGGTGTGTGAAGTTAGTGAGCCAAATGGAGTTGTTCTCCCACAAGAACCACTCGGCTGATCCTTCTTCAATATGCCCTTCACCAACATGCAGTGTTTCCTTGATTGAATTAGCTCTCACACCAATATTTGCGTCTAGAGCCTTTGCATTGAGGGCTATCTGAAAATGGCTGTGGCGCTGAAGCTGCCTGTGAATGTGGAGTTGGTGGCATGTGAAACCCGCATGTGGAGCATTCGTTTGTGTGGGATGCTCACCAAGCTTCATTTCAGTCCTAGGCACTCAAAGGGCACTAAGCATAGAGTGTGAAAACTGAGTTTCCTTGAGAGCTGCTTGGAAGCCTGATGGTGTGTGAAGTTAGTGAGCCAAATGGAGTTGTTCTCCCACAAGAACCACTCGGCTGATCCTTCTTCAATATGCCCTTCACCAACATGCAGTGTTTCCTTGATTGAATTAGCTCTCACACCAATATTTGCGTCTAGAGCCTTTGCATTGAGGGCTATCTGAAAACGGCTGTGGCGCTGAAGTTGCCTGTGAATGTGGAGTTGGTGGCATGTGAAACCCGCATGTGGAGCATTCGTTTGTGTGGCATGCTCTACCAGGTTCATTCCTAGATAATGCACTCAAAGGGCACTAAGCATAGAGTGTGAAAACTGAGTTTCCTTGAGAGCTGCTTGGAAGCCTGATGGTGTGTGAAGTTAGTGAGCCAAATGGAGTTGTTCTCCCACAAGAACCACTCGGCTGATCCTTCTTCAATATGCCCTTCACCAACTTGCAGTGTTTCCTTGATTGAATTAGCTCTCACACCAATATTTGCGTCTAGTGCCTTTGCATTGAGGGCTATCTGAAAACGGCTGTGGCGCTGAAGTTGCCTGTCAATGTGGAGTTGTTGGCATGTGAAAACCGCATGTGGAGCATTCGTTTGTGTGGGATGTTCTACCAGGTTCATTCCTAGATAATGCACTCAAAGGGCACTAAGCATAGAGTGTGAAAACTGAGTTTCCTTGAGAGCTGCTTGGAAGCCTGATGGTGTGTGAAGTTAGTGAGCCAAATGGAGTTGTTCTCCCACAAGAACCACTCGGCTGATCCTTCTTCAATATGCCCTTCACCAACATGCAGTGTTTCCTTGATTGAATTAGCTCTCACACCAATATTTGCGTCTAGAGCCTTTGCATTGAGGGCTATCTGAAAACGGCTGTGGCGCTGAAGTTGCCTGTCAATGTGGAGTTGGTGGCATGTGAAACCCGCATGTGGAGCATTCGTTTGTGTGGGATGCTCTACCAGGTTCATTTCAGTCCTGCTCCCTCAAAGGGCACTAAGCATAGAGTGTGAAAACTGAGTTTTCTTGAGAGCTGCTTGGAAGCCTGATGGTGTGTGAAGTTAGTGAGCCAAATGGAGTTGTTCTCCCACAAGAACCACTCGGCTGATCCTTCTTCAATATGCCCTTCACCAACATGCAGTGTTTCCTTGATTGAATTAGCTCTCACACCAATATTTGCGTCTAGAGCCTTTGCATTGAGGGCTATCTGAAAACGGCTGTGGCGCTGACGTTGCCTGTGAATGTGGAGTTGGAGGCATGTGAAACCCGCATGTGGAGCATTCGTTTGTGTGGGATGCTCTACCAGGTTCATTCCTAGATAATGCACTCAAAGGGCACTAAGCATAGAGTGTGAAAACTGAGTTTCCTTGAGAGCTGCTTGGAAGCCTGATGGTGTGTGAAGTTAGTGAGCCAAATGGAGTTGTTCTCCCACAAGAACCACTCGGCTGATCCTTCTTCAATATGCCCTTCACCAACATGCAGTGTTTCCTTGATTGAATTAGCTCCCCCACACCAATATTTGCGTCTAGAGCCTTTGCATTGAGGGCTATCTGAAAACGGCTGTGGCGCTGAAGTTGCCTGTGAATGTGGAGTTGGTGGCATGTGAAACCCGCATGTGGAGCATTCGTTTGTGTGAGATGTTCTACCAGGTTCATTCCTAGATAATGCACTCAAAGGGCACTAAGCATAGAGTGTGAAAACTGAGTTTCCTTGAGAGCTGCTTGGAAGCCTGATGGTGTGTGAAGTTAGTGAGCCAAATGGAGTTGTTCTCCCACAAGAACCACTAGGCTGATCCTTCTTCAATATGCCCTTCACCAACATGCAGTGTTTCCTTGATTGAATTAGCTCTCACATCAATATTTGTGTCTAGAGCCTTTGCATTGAGGGCTATCTGAAAACGGCTGTGGCGCTAAAGTTGCCTGTGAATGTGGAGTTGGTGGCATGTGAAACCCGCATGTGGAGCATTCGTTTGTGTGGGATGCTCTACCAGGTTCATTCCTAGATAATGCTCTCAAAGGGCACTAAGCATAGAGTGTGAAAACTGAGTTTCCTTGAGAGCTGCTTGGAAGCCTGATGGTGTGTGAAGTTAGTGAGCCAAATGGAGTTGTTCTCCCACAAGAACCACTCGGCTGATCCTTCTTCAATATGCCCTTCACCAACATGCAGTGTTTCCTTGATTGAATTATCCCCCACACCAATATTTGCGTCTAGAGCCTTTGCATTGAGGGCTATCTGAAAACGGCTGTGGCGCTGAAGTTGCCTGTGAATGTGGAGTTGTTGGCATGTGAAACCCGCATGTGGAGCATTCGTTTGTGTGAGATGTACTACCAGGTTCATTCCTAGATAATGCACTCAAAGGGCACTAAGCATAGAGTGTGAAAACTGAGTTTCCTTGAGAGCTGCTTGGAAGCCTGATGGTGTGTGAAGTTAGTGAGCCAAATGGAGTTGTTCTCCCACAAGAACCACTCGGCTGATCCTTCTTCAATATGCCCTTCACCAACATGCAGTGTTTCCTTGATTGAATTATCCCCCACACCAATATTTGCGTCTAGAGCCTTTGCATTGAGGGCTATCTGAAAACGGCTGTGGCGCTGAAGTTGCCTGTCAATGTGGAGTTGGTGGCATGTGAAACCCGCATGTGGAGCATTCGTTTGTGTGGATGCTCTACCAGGTTCATTCCTAGATAATGCACTCAAAGGGCACTAAACATAGAGTGTGAAAACTGAGTTTCCTTGAGAGCTGCTTGGAAGCCTGATGGTGTGTGAAGTTAGTGAGCCAAATGGAGTTGTTCTCCCACAAGAACCACTCGGCTGATCCTTCTTCAATATGCCCTTCACCAACATGCAGTGTTTCCTTGATTGAATTAGCTCTCACACCAATATTTGCGTCTAGAGCCTTTGCATTGAGGGCTATCTGAAAATGGCTGTGGCGCTGAAGCTGCCTGTGAATGTGGAGTTGGTGGCATGTGAAACCCGCATGTGGAGCATTCGTTTGTGTAGCATGGTCACCAAGCTTCATTTCAGTCCTAGGCACTCAAAGGGCACTAAGCATAGAGTGTGAAAACTGAGTTTCCTTGAGAGCTGCTTGGAAGCCTGATGGTGTGTGAAGTTAGTGAGCCAAATGGAGTTGTTCTCCCACAAGAACCACTCGGCTGATCCTTCTTCAATATGCCCTTCACCAACATGCAGTGTTTCCTTGATTGAATTAGCTCTCACACCAATATTTGCGTCTAGAGCCTTTGCATTGAGGGCTATCTGAAAACGGCTGTGGCGCTGAAGTTGCCTGTGAATGTGGAGTTGGTGGCATGTGAAACCCGCATGTGGAGCATTCGTTTGTGTGGGATGTTCTACCAGGTTCATTTCAGTCCTAGGCACTGAAAGGGCACTAAGCATAGAGTGTGAAAACTGAGTTTCCTTGAGAGCTGCTTGGAAGCCTGATGGTGTGTGAAGTTAGTGAGCCAAATGGAGTTGTTCTCCCACAAGAACCACTCGGCTGATCCTTCTTCAATATGCCCTTCACCAACATGCAGTGTTTCCTTGATTGAATTATCACCCACACCAATATTTGCGTCTAGAGCCTTTGCATTGAGGGCTATCTGAAAACAGCTGTGGCGCTGAAGTTGCCTGTGAATGTGGAGTTGGTGGCATGTGAAACCCGCATGTGGAGCATTCGTTTGTGTGGGATGCTCACCAAGCTTCATTTCAGTCCTAGGCACTCAAAGGGCACTAAGCATAGAGTGTGAAAACTGAGTTTCCTTGAGAGCTGCTTGGAAGCCTGATGGTGTGTGAAGTTAGTGAGCCAAATGGAGTTGTTCTCCCACAAGAACCACTCGGCTGATCCTTCTTCAATATGCCCTTCACCAACATGCAGTGTTTCCTTGATTGAATTAGCTCTCACACCAATATTTGCGTCTAGAGCCTTTCCATTGAGGGCTATCTGAAAACGGCTGTGGCGCTAAAGTTGCCTGTGAATGTGGAGTTGGTGGCATGTGAAACCCGCATGTGGAGCATTCGTTTGTGTGGGATGCTCTACCAGGTTCATTTCAGTCCTAGGCACTGAAAGGGCACTAAGCATAGAGTGTGAAAACTGAGTTTCCTTGAGAGCTGCTTGGAAGCCTGATGGTGTGTGAAGTTAGTGAGCCAAATGGAGTTGTTCTCCCACAAGAACCACTCGGCTGATCCTTCTTCAATATGCCCTTCACCAACATGCAGTGTTTCCTTGATTGAATTAGCTCTCACACCAATATTTGCGTCTAGAGCCTTTGCATTGAGGGCTATCTGAAAATGGCTGTGGCGCTGAAGCTGCCTGTGAATGTGGAGTTGGTGGCATGTGAAACCCGCATGTGGAGCATTCGTTTGTGTGGGATGCTCACCAAGCTTCATTTCAGTCCTAGGCACTCAAAGGGCACTAAGCATAGAGTGTGAAAACTGAGTTTCCTTGAGAGCTGCTTGGAAGCCTGATGGTGTGTGAAGTTAGTGAGCCAAATGGAGTTGTTCTCCCACAAGAACCACTCGGCTGATCCTTCTTCAATATGCCCTTCACCAACATGCAGTGTTTCCTTGATTGAATTAGCTCTCACACCAATATTTGCGTCTAGAGCCTTTGCATTGAGGGCTATCTGAAAACGGCTGTGGCGCTGAAGTTGCCTGTGAATGTGGAGTTGGTGGCATGTGAAACCCGCATGTGGAGCATTCGTTTGTGTGGCATGCTCTACCAGGTTCATTCCTAGATAATGCACTCAAAGGGCACTAAGCATAGAGTGTGAAAACTGAGTTTCCTTGAGAGCTGCTTGGAAGCCTGATGGTGTGTGAAGTTAGTGAGCCAAATGGAGTTGTTCTCCCACAAGAACCACTCGGCTGATCCTTCTTCAATATGCCCTTCACCAACTTGCAGTGTTTCCTTGATTGAATTAGCTCTCACACCAATATTTGCGTCTAGTGCCTTTGCATTGAGGGCTATCTGAAAACGGCTGTGGCGCTGAAGTTGCCTGTCAATGTGGAGTTGTTGGCATGTGAAAACCGCATGTGGAGCATTCGTTTGTGTGGGATGTTCTACCAGGTTCATTCCTAGATAATGCACTCAAAGGGCACTAAGCATAGAGTGTGAAAACTGAGTTTCCTTGAGAGCTGCTTGGAAGCCTGATGGTGTGTGAAGTTAGTGAGCCAAATGGAGTTGTTCTCCCACAAGAACCACTCGGCTGATCCTTCTTCAATATGCCCTTCACCAACATGCAGTGTTTCCTTGATTGAATTAGCTCTCACACCAATATTTGCGTCTAGAGCCTTTGCATTGAGGGCTATCTGAAAATGGCTGTGGCGCTGAAGCTGCCTGTGAATGTGGAGTTGGTGGCATGTGAAACCCGCATGTGGAGCATTCGTTTGTGTGGGATGCTGACCAAGGTTCATTTCAGTCCTAGGTACTCAAAGGGCACTAAGCATAGAGTGTGAAAACTGAGTTTCCTTGAGAGCTGCTTGGAAGCCTGATGGTGTGTGAAGTTAGTGAGCCAAATGGAGTTGTTCTCCCACAAGAACCACTCGGCTGATCCTTCTTCAATATGCCCTTCACCAACATGCAGTGTTTCCTTGATTGAATTAGCTCTCACACCAATATTTGTGTCTAGAGCCTTTGCATTGAGGGCTATCTGAAAACGGCTGTGGCGCTGAAGTTGCCTGTGAATGTGGAGTTGGTGGCATGTGAAACCCGCATGTGGAGCATTCGTTTGTGTGGGATGCTCTACCAGGTTCATTCCTAGATAATGCACTCAAAGGGCACTAAACATAGAGTGTGAAAACTGAGTTTCCTTGAGAGCTGCTTGGAAGCCTGATGGTGTGTGAAGTTAGTGAGCCAAATGGAGTTGTTCTCCCACAAGAACCACTCGGCTGATCCTTCTTCAATATGCCCTTCACCAACATGCAGTGTTTCCTTGATTGAATTAGCTCTCACACCAATATTTGCGTCTAGAGCCTTTGCATTGAGGGCTATCTGAAAATGGCTGTTGCGCTGAAGCTGCCTGTGAATGTGGAGTTGGTGGCATGTGAAACCCGCATTTGGAGCATTCGTTTGTGTGGCATGGTCACCAAGCTTCATTTCAGTCCTACTCACTCAAAGGGCACTAAGCATAGAGTGTGAAAACTGAGTTTCCTTGAGAGCTGCTTGGAAGCTTGATGGTGTGTGAAGTTAGTGAGCCAAATGGAGTTGTTCTCCCACAAGAACCACTCGGCTGATCCTTCTTCAATATGCCTTCACCAACATGCAGTGTTTCCTTGATTGAATTAGCTCTCACACCAATATTTGTGTCTAGAGCCTTTGCATTGAGGGCTATCTGAAAACGGCTGTGGCGCTAAAGTTGCCTGTGAATGTGGAGTTGGTGGCATGTGAAACCCGCATGTGGAGCATTCGTTTGTGTGGGATGCTCTACCGGGTTCATTTCAGTCCTAGGCACTCAAAGGGCACTAAGCATAGAGTGTGAAAACTGAGTTTCCTTGAGAGCTGCTTGGAAGCCTGATGGTGTGTGAAGTTAGTGAACCAAATGGAGTTGTTCTCACACAAGAACCACTCGGCTGATCCTTCTTCAATATGCCCTTCACCAACATGCAGTGTTTCCTTGATTGAATTATCCCCCACACAAATATTTGCGTCTAGAGCCTTTGCATTGAGGGCTATCTGAAAACGGCTGTGGCGCTGAAGTTGCCTGTGAATGTGGAGTTGCTGCCATGTGAAACCCGCATGTGGAGCATTCGTTTGTGTGGGATGCTCTACCAGGTTCATTCCTAGATAATGCACTCAAAGGGCACTAAGCATAGAGTGTGAAAACTGAGTTTCCTTGAGAGCTGCTTGGAAGCCTGATGGTGTGTGAAGTTAGTGAGCCAAATGGAGTTGTTCTCCCACAAGAAACACTCGGCTGATCCTTCTTTAATATGCCCTTCACCAACATGCAGTCTTTCCTTGATTGAATTAGCTCTCACACCAATATTTGTGTCTAGAGCCTTTGCATTGAGGGCTATCTGAAAACGGCTGTGGCGCTGAAGTTGCCTGTGAATGTGGAGTTGGTGGCATGTGAAACCCGCATGTGGAGCATTCGTTTGTGTGGGATGCTCACCAAGCATCATTTCAGTCCTTTGTACTCAAAGGGCACTAAGCATAGAGTGTGAAAACTGAGTTTCCTTGAGAGCTGCTTGGAAGCCTGATGGTGTGTGAAGTTAGTGAGCCAAATGGAGTTGTTCTCCCACAAGAACCACTCGGCTGATCCTTCTTCAATATGCCTTCACCAACATGCAGTGTTTCCTTGATTGAATTAGCTCTCACACCAATATTTGCGTCTAGAGCCTTTGCATTGAGGGCTATCTGAAAACGGCTGTGGCGCTGAAGTTGCCTGTGAATGTGGAGTTGGTGGCATGTGAAACCCGCATGTGGAGCATTCGTTTGTGTGGGATGCTCTACCAGGTTCATTCCTAGATAATGCACTCAAAGGGCACTAAGCATAGAGTGTGAAAACTGAGTTTCCTTGAGAGCTGCTTGGAAGCCTGATGGTGTGTGAAGTTAGTGAGCCAAATGGAGTTGTTCTCCCACAAGAACCACTCGGCTGATCCTTCTTCAATATGCCCTTCACCAACATGCAGTGTTTCCTTGATTGAATTAGCTCTCACACCAATATTTGTGTCTAGAGCCTTTGCATTGAGGGCTATCTGAAAACGGCTGTGGCGCTGAAGTTGCCTGTGAATGTGGAGTTGGTGGCATGTGAAACCCGCATGTGGAGCATTCGTTTGTGTGGGATGCTCTACCGGGTTCATTTCAGTCCTAGGCACTCAAAGGGCACTAAGCATAGAGTGTGAAAACTGAGTTTCCTTGAGAGCTGCTTGGAAGCCTGATGGTGTGTGAAGTTAGTGAACCAAATGGAGTTGTTCTCACACAAGAACCACTCGGCTGATCCTTCTTCAATATGCCCTTCACCAACATGCAGTGTTTCCTTGATTGAATTATCCCCCACACAAATATTTGCGTCTAGAGCCTTTGCATTGAGGGCTATCTGAAAACGGCTGTGGCGCTGAAGTTGCCTGTGAATGTGGAGTTGCTGGCATGTGAAACCCGCATGTGGAGCATTCGTTTGTGTGGGATGCTCTACCAGGTTCATTCCTAGATAATGCACTCAAAGGGCACTAAGCATAGAGTGTGAAAACTGAGTTTCCTTGAGAGCTGCTTGGAAGCCTGATGGTGTGTGAAGTTAGTGAGCCAAATGGAGTTGTTCTCCCACAAGAAACACTCGGCTGATCCTTCTTTAATATGCCCTTCACCAACATGCAGTCTTTCCTTGATTGAATTAGCTCTCACACCAATATTTGTGTCTAGAGCCTTTGCATTGAGGGCTATCTGAAAACGGCTGTGGCGCTGAAGTTGCCTGTGAATGTGGAGTTGGTGGCATGTGAAACCCGCATGTGGAGCATTCGTTTGTGTGGGATGCTCACCAAGCATCATTTCAGTCCTTTGTACTCAAAGGGCACTAAGCATAGAGTGTGAAAACTGAGTTTCCTTGAGAGCTGCTTGGAAGCCTGATGGTGTGTGAAGTTAGTGAGCCAAATGGAGTTGTTCTCCCACAAGAACGCTGATCCTTCTTCAATATG
This sequence comes from Ochotona princeps, assembly GCF_030435755.1. Classification (NCBI taxonomy): domain Eukaryota; kingdom Metazoa; phylum Chordata; class Mammalia; order Lagomorpha; family Ochotonidae; genus Ochotona; species Ochotona princeps. The sequence goes on along the minus strand of NW_026699232.1, from coordinate 20,255 downwards.
CCTTCACCAACATGCAGTGTTTCCTTGATTGAATTAGCTCTCACACCAATATTTGCGTCTAGAGCCTTTGCATTGAGGGCTATCTGAAAACGGCTGTGGCGCTGAAGTTGCCTGTGAATGTGGAGTTGGTGGCATGTGAAACCCGCATGTGGAGCATTCGTTTGTGTGGGATGCTCTACCAGGTTCATTCCTAGATAATGCACTCAAAGGGCACTAAGCATAGAGTGTGAAAACTGAGTTTCCTTGAGAGCTGCTTGGAAGCCTGATGGTGTGTGAAGTTAGTGAGCCAAATGGAGTTGTTCTCCCACAAGAACCACTCGGCTGATCCTTCTTCAATATGCCCTTCACCAACATGCAGTGTTTCCTTGATTGAATTAGCTCTCACACCAATATTTGTGTCTAGAGCCTTTGCATTGAGGGCTATCTGAAAACGGCTGTGGCGCTGAAGTTGCTGTTGTCTGTGAATGTGGAGTTGGTGGCATGTGAAACCCGCATGTGGAGCATTCGTTTGTGTGGGATGCTCTACCGGGTTCATTTCAGTCCTAGGCACTCAAAGGGCACTAAGCATAGAGTGTGAAAACTGAGTTTCCTTGAGAGCTGCTTGGAAGCCTGATGGTGTGTGAAGTTAGTGAACCAAATGGAATTGTTCTCACACAAGAACCACTCGGCTGATCCTTCTTCAATATGCCCTTCACCAACATGCAGTGTTTCCTTGATTGAATTATCCCCCACACAAATATTTGCGTCTAGAGCCTTTGCATTGAGGGCTATCTGAAAACGGCTGTGGCGCTGAAGTTGCCTGTGAATGTGGAGTTGGTGGCATGTGAAACCCGCATGTGGAGCATTCGTTTGTGTGGGATGCTCTACCAGGTTCATTCCTAGATAATGCACTCAAAGGGCACTAAGCATAGAGTGTGAAAACTGAGTTTCCTTGAGAGCTGCTTGGAAGCCTGATGGTGTGTGAAGTTAGTGAGCCAAATGGAGTTGTTCTCCCACAAGAAACACTCGGCTGATCCTTCTTTAATATGCCCTTCACCAACATGCAGTCTTTCCTTGATTGAATTAGCTCTCACACCAATATTTGTGTCTAGAGCCTTTGCATTGAGGGCTATCTGAAAACGGCTGTGGCGCTGAAGTTGCCTGTGAATGTGGAGTTGGTGGCATGTGAAACCCGCATGTGGAGCATTTGTTTGTGTGGGATGCTCACCAAGCATCATTTCAGTCCTTTGTACTCAAAGGGCACTAAGCATAGAGTGTGAAAACTGAGTTTCCTTGAGAGCTGCTTGGAAGCCTGATGGTGTGTGAAGTTAGTGAGCCAAATGGAGTTGTTCTCCCACAAGAACCACTCGGCTGATCCTTCTTCAATATGCCTTCACCAACATGCAGTGTTTCCTTGATTGAATTAGCTCTCACACCAATATTTGCGTCTAGAGCCTTTGCATTGAGGGCTATCTGAAAACGGCTGTGGCGCTGAAGTTGCCTGTGAATGTGGAGTTGGTGGCATGTGAAACCCGCATGTGGAGCATTCGTTTGTATGGGATGCTCTACCAGGTTCATTCCTAGATAATGCACTCAAAGGGCACTAAGCATAGAGTGTGAAAACTGAGTTTCCTTGAGAGCTGCTTGGAAGCCTGATGGTGTGTGAAGTTAGTGAACCAAATGGAGTTGTTCTCACACAAGAACCACTCGGCTGATCCTTCTTCAATATGCCCTTCACCAACATGCAGTGTTTCCTTGATTGAATTATCCCCCACACAAATATTTGCGTCTAGAGCCTTTGCATTGAGGGCTATCTGAAAACGGCTGTGGCGCTGAAGTTGCCTGTGAATGTGGAGTTGCTGGCATGTGAAACCCGCATGTGGAGCATTCGTTTGTGTGGGATGCTCTACCAGGTTCATTCCTAGATAATGCACTCAAAGGGCACTAAGCATAGAGTGTGAAAACTGAGTTTCCTTGAGAGCTGCTTGGAAGCCTGATGGTGTGTGAAGTTAGTGAGCCAAATGGAGTTGTTCTCCCACAAGAAACACTCGGCTGATCCTTCTTTAATATGCCCTTCACCAACATGCAGTCTTTCCTTGATTGAATTAGCTCTCACACCAATATTTGTGTCTAGAGCCTTTGCATTGAGGGCTATCTGAAAACGGCTGTGGCGCTGAAGTTGCCTGTGAATGTGGAGTTGGTGGCATGTGAAACCCGCATGTGGAGCATTCGTTTGTGTGGGATGCTCACCAAGCATCATTTCAGTCCTTTGTACTCAAAGGGCACTAAGCATAGAGTGTGAAAACTGAGTTTCCTTGAGAGCTGCTTGGAAGCCTGATGGTGTGTGAAGTTAGTGAGCCAAATGGAGTTGTTCTCCCACAAGAACCACTCGGCTGATCCTTCTTCAATATGCCTTCACCAACATGCAGTGTTTCCTTGATTGAATTAGCTCTCACACCAATATTTGCGTCTAGAGCCTTTGCATTGAGGGCTATCTGAAAACGGCTGTGGCGCTGAAGTTGCCTGTGAATGTGGAGTTGGTGGCATGTGAAACCCGCATGTGGAGCATTCGTTTGTGTGGGATGCTCTACCAGGTTCATTCCTAGATAATGCACTCAAAGGGCACTAAGCATAGAGTGTGAAAACTGAGTTTCCTTGAGAGCTGCTTGGAAGCCTGATGGTGTGTGAAGTTAGTGAGCCAAATGGAGTTGTTCTCCCACAAGAACCACTCGGCTGATCCTTCTTCAATATGCCCTTCACCAACATGCAGTGTTTCCTTGATTGAATTAGCTCTCACACCAATATTTGTGTCTAGAGCCTTTGCATTGAGGGCTATCTGAAAACGGCTGTGGCGCTGAAGTTGCCTGTGAATGTGGAGTTGGTGGCATGTGAAACCCGCATGTGGAGCATTCGTTTGTGTGGGATGCTCTACCGGGTTCATTTCAGTCCTAGGCACTCAAAGGGCACTAAGCATAGAGTGTGAAAACTGAGTTTCCTTGAGAGCTGCTTGGAAGCCTGATGGTGTGTGAAGTTAGTGAACCAAATGGAGTTGTTCTCACACAAGAACCACTCGGCTGATCCTTCTTCAATATGCCCTTCACCAACATGCAGTGTTTCCTTGATTGAATTATCCCCCACACAAATATTTGCGTCTAGAGCCTTTGCATTGAGGGCTATCTGAAAACGGCTGTGGCGCTGAAGTTGCCTGTGAATGTGGAGTTGGTGCCATGTGAAACCCGCATGTGGAGCATTCGTTTGTGTGGGATGCTCTACCAGGTTCATTCCTAGATAATGCACTCAAAGGGCACTAAGCATAGAGTGTGAAAACTGAGTTTCCTTGAGAGCTGCTTGGAAGCCTGATGGTGTGTGAAGTTAGTGAGCCAAATGGAGTTGTTCTCCCACAAGAAACACTCGGCTGATCCTTCTTTAATATGCCCTTCACCAACATGCAGTCTTTCCTTGATTGAATTAGCTCTCACACCAATATTTGTGTCTAGAGCCTTTGCATTGAGGGCTATCTGAAAACGGCTGTGGCGCTGAAGTTGCCTGTGAATGTGGAGTTGGTGGCATGTGAAACCCGCATGTGGAGCATTCGTTTGTGTGGGATGCTCACCAAGCATCATTTCAGTCCTTTGTACTCAAAGGGCACTAAGCATAGAGTGTGAAAACTGAGTTTCCTTGAGAGCTGCTTGGAAGCCTGATGGTGTGTGAAGTTAGTGAGCCAAATGGAGTTGTTCTCCCACAAGAACCACTCGGCTGATCCTTCTTCAATATGCCTTCACCAACATGCAGTGTTTCCTTGATTGAATTAGCTCTCACACCAATATTTGCGTCTAGAGCCTTTGCATTGAGGGCTATCTGAAAACGGCTGTGGCGCTGAAGTTGCCTGTGAATGTGGAGTTGGTGGCATGTGAAACCCGCATGTGGAGCATTCGTTTGTGTGGGATGCTCTACCAGGTTCATTCCTAGATAATGCACTCAAAGGGCACTAAGCATAGAGTGTGAAAACTGAGTTTCCTTGAGAGCTGCTTGGAAGCCTGATGGTGTGTGAAGTTAGTGAGCCAAATGGAGTTGTTCTCCCACAAGAACCACTCGGCTGATCCTTCTTCAATATGCCCTTCACCAACATGCAGTGTTTCCTTGATTGAATTAGCTCTCACACCAATATTTGTGTCTAGAGCCTTTGCATTGAGGGCTATCTGAAAACGGCTGTGGCGCTGAAGTTGCCTGTGAATGTGGAGTTGGTGGCATGTGAAACCCGCATGTGGAGCATTCGTTTGTGTGGGATGCTCTACCGGGTTCATTTCAGTCCTAGGCACTCAAAGGGCACTAAGCATAGAGTGTGAAAACTGAGTTTCCTTGAGAGCTGCTTGGAAGCCTGATGGTGTGTGAAGTTAGTGAACCAAATGGAATTGTTCTCACACAAGAACCACTCGGCTGATCCTTCTTCAATATGCCCTTCACCAACATGCAGTGTTTCCTTGATTGAATTAGCTCTCACACCAATATTTGCGTCTAGAGCCTTTGCATTGAGGGCTATCTGAAAACGGCTGTGGCGCTGAAGTTGCCTGTGAATGTGGAGTTGGTGGCATGTGAAACCCGCATGTGGAGCATTCGTTTGTATGGGATGCTCTACCAGGTTCATTCCTAGATAATGCACTCAAAGGGCACTAAGCATAGAGTGTGAAAACTGAGTTTCCTTGAGAGCTGCTTGGAAGCCTGATGGTGTGTGAAGTTAGTGAACCAAATGGAGTTGTTCTCACACAAGAACCACTCGGCTGATCCTTCTTCAATATGCCCTTCACCAACATGCAGTGTTTCCTTGATTGAATTATCCCCCACACAAATATTTGCGTCTAGAGCCTTTGCATTGAAGGCTATCTGAAAACGGCTGTGGCGCTGAAGTTGCCTGTGAATGTGGAGTTGCTGGCATGTGAAACCCGCATGTGGAGCATTCGTTTGTGTGGGATGCTCTACCAGGTTCATTCCTAGATAATGCACTCAAAGGGCACTAAGCATAGAGTGTGAAAACTGAGTTTCCTTGAGAGCTGCTTGGAAGCCTGATGGTGTGTGAAGTTAGTGAGCCAAATGGAGTTGTTCTCCCACAAGAAACACTCGGCTGATCCTTGTTTAATATGCCCTTCACCAACATGCAGTCTTTCCTTGATTGAATTAGCTCTCACACCAATATTTGTGTCTAGAGCCTTTGCATTGAGGGCTATCTGAAAACGGCTGTGGCGCTGAAGTTGCCTGTGAATGTGGAGTTGGTGGCATGTGAAACCCGCATGTGGAGCATTCGTTTGTGTGGGATGCTCACCAAGCATCATTTCAGTCCTTTGTACTCAAAGGGCACTAAGCATAGAGTGTGAAAACTGAGTTTCCTTGAGAGCTGCTTGGAAGCCTGATGGTGTGTGAAGTTAGTGAGCCAAATGGAGTTGTTCTCCCACAAGAACCACTCGGCTGATCCTTCTTCAATATGCCTTCACCAACATGCAGTGTTTCCTTGATTGAATTAGCTCTCACACCAATATTTGCGTCTAGAGCCTTTGCATTGAGGGCTATCTGAAAACGGCTGTGGCGCTGAAGTTGCCTGTGAATGTGGAGTTGGTGGCATGTGAAACCCGCATGTGGAGCATTCGTTTGTGTGGGATGCTCTACCAGGTTCATTCCTAGATAATGCACTCAAAGGGCACTAAGCATAGAGTGTGAAAACTGAGTTTCCTTGAGAGCTGCTTGGAAGCCTGATGGTGTGTGAAGTTAGTGAGCCAAATGGAGTTGTTCTCCCACAAGAACCACTCGGCTGATCCTTCTTCAATATGCCCTTCACCAACATGCAGTGTTTCCTTGATTGAATTAGCTCTCACACCAATATTTGTGTCTAGAGCCTTTGCATTGAGGGCTATCTGAAAACGGCTGTGGCGCTGAAGTTGCCTGTGAATGTGGAGTTGGTGGCATGTGAAACCCGCATGTGGAGCATTCGTTTGTGTGGGATGCTCTACCGGGTTCATTTCAGTCCTAGGCACTCAAAGGGCACTAAGCATAGAGTGTGAAAACTGAGTTTCCTTGAGAGCTGCTTGGAAGCCTGATGGTGTGTGAAGTTAGTGAACCAAATGGAGTTGTTCTCACACAAGAACCACTCGGCTGATCCTTCTTCAATATGCCCTTCACCAACATGCAGTGTTTCCTTGATTGAATTATCCCCCACACAAATATTTGCGTCTAGAGCCTTTGCATTGAGGGCTATCTGAAAACGGCTGTGGCGCTGAAGTTGCCTGTGAATGTGGAGTTGCTGGCCTGTGAAACCCGCATGTGGAGCATTCGTTTGTGTGGGATGCTCTACCAGGTTCATTCCTAGATAATGCACTCAAAGGGCACTAAGCATAGAGTGTGAAAACTGAGTTTCCTTGAGAGCTGCTTGGAAGCCTGATGGTGTGTGAAGTTAGTGAGCCAAATGGAGTTGTTCTCCCACAAGAAACACTCGGCTGATCCTTCTTTAATATGCCCTTCACCAACATGCAGTCTTTCCTTGATTGAATTAGCTCTCACACCAATATTTGTGTCTAGAGCCTTTGCATTGAGGGCTATCTGAAAACAGCTGTGGCGCTGAAGTTGCCTGTGAATGTGGAGTTGGTGGCATGTGAAACCCGCATGTGGAGCATTCGTTTGTGTGGGATGCTCACCAAGCATCATTTCAGTCCTTTGTACTCAAAGGGCACTAAGCATAGAGTGTGAAAACTGAGTTTCCTTGAGAGCTGCTTGGAAGCCTGATGGTGTGTGAAGTTAGTGAGCCAAATGGAGTTGTTCTCCCACAAGAACCACTCGGCTGATCCTTCTTCAATATGCCTTCACCAACATGCAGTGTTTCCTTGATTGAATTAGCTCTCACACCAATATTTGCGTCTAGAGCCTTTGCATTGAGGGCTATCTGAAAACGGCTGTGGCGCTGAAGTTGCCTGTGAATGTGGAGTTGGTGGCATGTGAAACCCGCATGTGGAGCATTCGTTTGTGTGGCATGCTCTACCAGGTTCATTCCTAGATAATGCACTCAAAGGGCACTAAGCATAGAGTGTGAAAACTGAGTTTCCTTGAGAGCTGCTTGGAAGCCTGATGGTGTGTGAAGTTAGTGAGCCAAATGGAGTTGTTCTCCCACAAGAACCACTCGGCTGATCCTTCTTCAATATGCCCTTCACCAACATGCAGTGTTTCCTTGATTGAATTAGCTCTCACACCAATATTTGTGTCTAGAGCCTTTGCATTGAGGGCTATCTGAAAACGGCTGTGGCGCTGAAGTTGCCTGTGAATGTGGAGTTGGTGGCATGTGAAACCCGCATGTGGAGCATTCGTTTGTGTGGGATGCTCTACCGGGTTCATTTCAGTCCTAGGCACTCAAAGGGCACTAAGCATAGAGTGTGAAAACTGAGTTTCCTTGAGAGCTGCTTGGAAGCCTGATGGTGTGTGAAGTTAGTGAACCAAATGGAATTGTTCTCACACAAGAACCACTCGGCTGATCCTTCTTCAATATGCCCTTCACCAACATGCAGTGTTTCCTTGATTGAATTATCCCCCACACAAATATTTGCGTCTAGAGCCTTTGCATTGAGGGCTATCTGAAAACGGCTGTGGCGCTGAAGTTGCCTGTGAATGTGGAGTTGGTGGCATGTGAAACCCGCATGTGGAGCATTCGTTTGTGTGGGATGCTCTACCAGGTTCATTCCTAGATAATGCACTCAAAGGGCACTAAGCATAGAGTGTGAAAACTGAGTTTCCTTGAGAGCTGCTTGGAAGCCTGATGGTGTGTGAAGTTAGTGAGCCAAATGGAGTTGTTCTCCCACAAGAAACACTCGGCTGATCCTTCTTTAATATGCCCTTCACCAACATGCAGTCTTTCCTTGATTGAATTAGGTCTCACACCAATATTTGTGTCTAGAGCCTTTGCATTGAGGGCTATCTGAAAACGGCTGTGGCGCTGAAGTTGCCTGTGAATGTGGAGTTGGTGGCATGTGAAACCCGCATGTGGAGCATTCGTTTGTGTGGGATGCTCACCAAGCATCATTTCAGTCCTTTGTACTCAAAGGGCACTAAGCATAGAGTGTGAAAACTGAGTTTCCTTGAGAGCTGCTTGGAAGCCTGATGGTGTGTGAAGTTAGTGAGCCAAATGGAGTTGTTCTCCCACAAGAACCACTCGGCTGATCCTTCTTCAATATGCCTTCACCAACATGCAGTGTTTCCTTGATTGAATTAGCTCTCACACCAATATTTGCGTCTAGAGCCTTTGCATTGAGGGCTATCTGAAAACGGCTGTGGCGCTGAAGTTGCCTGTGAATGTGGAGTTGGTGGCATGTGAAACCCGCATGTGGAGCATTCGTTTGTATGGGATGCTCTACCAGGTTCATTCCTAGATAATGCACTCAAAGGGCACTAAGCATAGAGTGTGAAAACTGAGTTTCCTTGAGAGCTGCTTGGAAGCCTGATGGTGTGTGAAGTTAGTGAGCCAAATGGAGTTGTTCTCCCACAAGAACCACTCGGCTGATCCTTCTTCAATATGCCTTCACCAACATGCAGTGTTTCCTTGATTGAATTAGCTCTCACACCAATATTTGTGTCTAGAGCCTTTGCATTGAGGGCTATCTGAAAACGGCTGTGGCGCTGAAGTTGCCTGTCAATGTGGAGTTGGTGGCATGTGAAACCCGCATGTGGAGCATTCGTTTGTGTGGGATGCTCTACCAGGTTCATTCCTAGATAATGCACTCAAAGGGCACTAAGCATAGAGTGTGAAAACTGAGTTTCCTTGAGAGCTGCTTGGAAGCCTGATGGTGTGTGAAGTTAGTGAGCCAAATGGAGTTGTTCTCCCACAAGAACCACTCGGCTGATCCTTCTTCAATATGCCCTTCACCAACATGCAGTGTTTCCTTGATTGAATTAGCTCTCACACCAATATTTGTGTCTAGAGCCTTTGCATTGAGGGCTATCTGAAAACGGCTGTGGCGCTGAAGTTGCCTGTGAATGTGGAGTTGGTGGCATGTGAAACCCGCATGTGGAGCATTCGTTTGTGTGGGATGCTCTACCGGGTTCATTTCAGTCCTAGGCACTCAAAGGGCACTAAGCATAGAGTGTGAAAACTGAGTTTCCTTGAGAGCTGCTTGGAAGCCTGATGGTGTGTGAAGTTAGTGAGCCAAATGGAGTTGTTCTCCCACAAGAACCACTCGGCTGATCCTTCTTCAATATGCCCTTCACCAACATGCAGTGTTTCCTTGATTGAATTAGCTCTCACACCAATATTTGTGTCTAGAGCCTTTGCATTGAGGGCTATCTGAAAACGGCTGTGGCGCTGAAGTTGCCTGTGAATGTGGAGTTGGTGGCATGTGAAACCCGCATGTGGAGCATTCGTTTGTGTGGGATGCTCTACCGGGTTCATTTCAGTCCTAGGCACTCAAAGGGCACTAAGCATAGAGTGTGAAAACTGAGTTTCCTTGAGAGCTGCTTGGAAGCCTGATGGTGTGTGAAGTTAGTGAACCAAATGGAGTTGTTCTCACACAAGAACCACTCGGCTGATCCTTCTTCAATATGCCCTTCACCAACATGCAGTGTTTCCTTGATTGAATTATCCCCCACACAAATATTTGCGTCTAGAGCCTTTGCATTGAGGGCTATCTGAAAACGGCTGTGGCGCTGAAGTTGCCTGTGAATGTGGAGTTGCTGGCATGTGAAACCCGCATGTGGAGCATTCGTTTGTGTGGGATGCTCTACCAGGTTCATTCCTAGATAATGCACTCAAAGGGCACTAAGCATAGAGTGTGAAAACTGAGTTTCCTTGAGAGCTGCTTGGAAGCCTGATGGTGTGTGAAGTTAGTGAGCCAAATGGAGTTGTTCTCCCACAAGAAACACTCGGCTGATCCTTCTTTAATATGCCCTTCACCAACATGCAGTCTTTCCTTGATTGAATTAGCTCTCACACCAATATTTGTGTCTAGAGCCTTTGCATTGAGGGCTATCTGAAAACGGCTGTGGCGCTGAAGTTGCCTGTGAATGTGGAGTTGGTGGCATGTGAAACCCGCATGTGGAGCATTCGTTTGTGTGGGATGCTCACCAAGCATCATTTCAGTCCTTTGTACTCAAAGGGCACTAAGCATAGAGTGTGAAAACTGAGTTTCCTTGAGAGCTGCTTGGAAGCCTGATGGTGTGTGAAGTTAGTGAGCCAAATGGAGTTGTTCTCCCACAAGAACCACTCGGCTGATCCTTCTTCAATATGCCTTCACCAACATGCAGTGTTTCCTTGATTGAATTAGCTCTCACACCAATATTTGCGTCTAGAGCCTTTGCATTGAGGGCTATCTGAAAACGGCTGTGGCGCTGAAGTTGCCTGTGAATGTGGAGTTGGTGGCATGTGAAACCCGCATGTGGAGCATTCGTTTGTGTGGGATGCTCTACCAGGTTCATTCCTAGATAATGCACTCAAAGGGCACTAAGCATAGAGTGTGAAAACTGAGTTTCCTTGAGAGCTGCTTGGAAGCCTGATGGTGTGTGAAGTTAGTGAGCCAAATGGAGTTGTTCTCCCACAAGAACCACTCGGCTGATCCTTCTTCAATATGCCCTTCACCAACATGCAGTGTTTCCTTGATTGAATTAGCTCTCACACCAATATTTGTGTCTAGAGCCTTTGCATTGAGGGCTATCTGGAAACGGCTGTGGCGCTGAAGTTGCCTGTGAATGTGGAGTTGGTGGCATGTGAAACCCGCATGTGGAGCATTCGTTTGTGTGGGATGCTCTACCGGGTTCATTTCAGTCCTAGGCACTCAAAGGGCACTAAGCATAGAGTGTGAAAACTGAGTTTCCTTGAGAGCTGCTTGGAAGCCTGATGGTGTGTGAAGTTAGTGAACCAAATGGAATTGTTCTCACACAAGAACCACTCGGCTGATCCTTCTTCAATATGCCCTTCACCAACATGCAGTGTTTCCTTGATTGAATTATCCCCCACACAAATATTTGCGTCTAGAGCCTTTGCATTGAGGGCTATCTGAAAACGGCTGTGGCGCTGAAGTTGCCTGTGAATGTGGAGTTGCAGGCATGTGAAACCCGCATGTGGAGCATTCGTTTGTGTGGGATGCTCTACCAGGTTCATTCCTAGATAATGCACTCAAAGGGCACTAAGCATAGAGTGTGAAAACTGAGTTTCCTTGAGAGCTGCTTGGAAGCCTGATGGTGTGTGAAGTTAGTGAGCCAAATGGAGTTGTTCTCCCACAAGAAACACTCGGCTGATCCTTCTTTAATATGCCCTTCACCAACATGCAGTCTTTCCTTGATTGAATTAGCTCTCACACCAATATTTGTGTCTAGAGCCTTTGCATTGAGGGCTATCTGAAAACGGCTGTGGCGCTGAAGTTGCCTGTGAATGTGGAGTTGGTGGCATGTGAAACCCGCATGTGGAGCATTCGTTTGTGTGGGATGCTCACCAAGCATCATTTCAGTCCTTTGTACTCAAAGGGCACTAAGCATAGAGTGTGAAAACTGAGTTTCCTTGAGAGCTGCTTGGAAGCCTGATGGTGTGTGAAGTTAGTGAGCCAAATGGAGTTGTTCTCCCACAAGAACCACTCGGCTGATCCTTCTTCAATATGCCTTCACCAACATGCAGTGTTTCCTTGATTGAATTAGCTCTCACACCAATATTTGCGTCTAGAGCCTTTGCATTGAGGGCTATCTGAAAACGGCTGTGGCGCTGAAGTTGCCTGTGAATGTGGAGTTGGTGGCATGTGAAACCCGCATGTGGAGCATTCGTTTGTATGGGATGCTCTACCAGGTTCATTCCTAGATAATGCACTCAAAGGGCACTAAGCATAGAGTGTGAAAACTGAGTTTCCTTGAGAGCTGCTTGGAAGCCTGATGGTGTGTGAAGTTAGTGAGCCAAATGGAGTTGTTCTCCCACAAGAACCACTCGGCTGATCCTTCTTCAATATGCCCTTCACCAACATGCAGTGTTTCCTTGATTGAATTAGCTCTCACACCAATATTTGTGTCTAGAGCCTTTGCATTGAGGGCTATCTGAAAACGGCTGTGGCGCTGAAGTTGCCTGTCAATGTGGAGTTGGTGGCATGTGAAACCCGCATGTGGAGCATTCGTTTGTGTGGGATGCTCTACCAGGTTCATTCCTAGATAATGCACTCAAAGGGCACTAAGCATAGAGTGTGAAAACTGAGTTTCCTTGAGAGCTGCTTGGAAGCCTGATGGTGTGTGAAGTTAGTGAGCCAAATGGAGTTGTTCTCCCACAAGAACCACTCGGCTGATCCTTCTTCAATATGCCCTTCACCAACATGCAGTGTTTCCTTGATTGAATTAGCTCTCACACCAATATTTGCGTCTAGAGCCTTTGCATTGAGGGCTATCTGAAAACGGCTGTGGCGCTGAAGTTGCCTGTGAATGTGGAGTTGGTGGCATGTGAAACCCGCATGTGGAGCATTCGTTTGTGTGGGATGCTCTACCAGGTTCATTTCAGTCCTAGGCACTGAAAGGGCACTAAGCATAGAGTGTGAAAACTGAGTTTCCTTGAGAGCTGCTTGGAAGCCTGATGGTGTGTGAAGTTAGTGAGCCAAATGGAGTTGTTCTCCCACAAGAACCACTCGGCTGATCCTTCTTCAATATGCCCTTCACCAACATGCAGTGTTTCCTTGATTGAATTATCCCCCACACCAATATTTGCGTCTAGAGCCTTTGCATTGAGGGCTATCTGAAAACGGCTGTGGCGCTAAAGTTGCCTGTGAATGTGGAGTTGGTGGCATGTGAAACCCGCATGTGGAGCATTCGTTTGTGTGGGATGCTCTACCAGGTTCATTCCTAGATAATGCTCTCAAAGGGCACTAAGCATAGAGTGTGAAAACTGAGTTTCCTTGAGAGCTGCTTGGAAGCCTGATGGTGTGTGAAGTTAGTGAGCCAAATGGAGTTGTTCTCCCACAAGAACCACTCGGCTGATCCTTCTTCAATATGCCCTTCACCAACATGCAGTGTTTCCTTGATTGAATTATCACCCACACCAATATTTGCGTCTAGAGCCTTTGCATTGAGGGCTATCTGAAAACGGCTGTGGCGCTAAAGTTGCCTGTGAATGTGGAGTTGGTGGCATGTGAAACCCGCATGTGGAGCATTCGTTTGTGTGAGATGTTCTACCAGGTTCATTCCTAGATAATGCACTCAAAGGGCACTAAGCATAGAGTGTGAAAACTGAGTTTCCTTGAGAGCTGCTTGGAAGCCTGATGGTGTGTGAAGTTAGTGAGCCAAATGGAGTTGTTCTCCCACAAGAACCACTCGGCTGATCCTTCTTCAATATGCCCTTCACCAACATGCAGTGTTTCCTTGATTGAATTAGCTCTCACACCAATATTTGTGTCTAGAGCCTTTGCATTGAGGGCTATCTGTAAACGGCTGTAGCGCTGAAGTTGCCTGTCAATGTGGAGTTGGTGGCATGTGAAACCCGCATGTGGAGCATTCGTTTGTGTGGGATGCTCTACCAGGTTCATTTCAGTCCTAGGCACTGAAAGGGCACTAAGCATAGAGTGTGAAAACTGAGTTTCCTTGAGAGCTGCTTGGAAGCCTGATGGTGTGTGAAGTTAGTGAGCCAAATGGAGTTGTTCTCCCACAAGAACCACTCGGCTGATCCTTCTTCAATATGCCCTTCACCAACATGCAGTGTTTCCTTGATTGAATTATCACCCACACCAATATTTGCGTCTAGAGCCTTTGCATTGAGGGCTATCTGAAAACGGCTGTGGCGCTGAAGTTGCCTGTGAATGTGGAGTTGGTGGCATGTGAAACCCGCATGTGGAGCATTCGTTTGTGTGGGATGCTCTACCAGGTTCATTCCTAGATAATGCACTCAAAGGGCACTAAGCATAGAGTGTGAAAACTGAGTTTCCTTGAGAGCTGCTTGGAAGCCTGATGGTGTGTGAAGTTAGTGAGCCAAATGGAGTTGTTCTCCCACAAGAACCACTCGGCTGATCCTTCTTCAATATGCCCTTCACCAACATGCAGTGTTTCCTTGATTGAATTAGCTCTCACACCAATATTTGCGTCTAGAGCCTTTGCATTGAGGGCTATCTGAAAATGGCTGTGGCGCTGAAGCTGCCTGTGAATGTGGAGTTGGTGGCATGTGAAACCCGCATGTGGAGCATTCGTTTGTGTGGCATGGTCACCAAGCTTCATTTCAGTCCTACTCACTCAAAGGGCACTAAGCATAGAGTGTGAAAACTGAGTTTCCTTGAGAGCTGCTTGGAAGCTTGATGGTGTGTGAAGTTAGTGAGCCAAATGGAGTTGTTCTCCCACAAGAACCACTCGGCTGATCCTTCTTCAATATGCCTTCACCAACATGCAGTGTTTCCTTGATTGAATTAGCTCTCACACCAATATTTGTGTCTAGAGCCTTTGCATTGAGGGCTATCTGAAAACGGCTGTGGCGCTGAAGTTGCCTGTGAATGTGGAGTTGGTGGCATGTGAAACCCGCATGTGGAGCATTCGTTTGTGTGGGATGCTCTACCGGGTTCATTTCAGTCCTAGGCACTCAAAGGGCACTAAGCATAGAGTGTGAAAACTGAGTTTCCTTGAGAGCTGCTTGGAAGCCTGATGGTGTGTGAAGTTAGTGAGCCAAATGGAGTTGTTCTCCCACAAGAACCACTCGGCTGATCCTTCTTCAATATGCCCTTCACCAACATGCAGTGTTTCCTTGATTGAATTATCCCCCACACAAATATTTGCGTCTAGAGCCTTTGCATTGAGGGCTATCTGAAAACGGCTGTGGCGCTGAAGTTGCCTGTGAATGTGGAGTTGGTGGCATGTGAAACCCGCATGTGGAGCATTCTTTGTGTGGCATGTTCTACCAGGTTCATTCCTAGATAATGCACTCAAAGGGCACTAAGCATAGAGTGTGAAAACTGAGTTTCCTTGAGAGCTGCTTGGAAGCCTGATGGTGTGTGAAGTTAGTGAACCAAATGGAGTTGTTCTCACACAAGAACCACTCGGCTGATCCTTCTTCAATATGCCCTTCACCAACATGCAGTGTTTCCTTGATTGAATTATCCCACACAAATATTTGCATCTAGAGCCTTTGCATTGAGGGCTATCTGAAAACGGCTGTGGCGCTGAAGTTGCCTGTGAATGTGGAGTTGCTGGCATGTGAAACCCGCATGTGGAGCATTCGTTTGTGTGGGATGCTCTACCAGGTTCATTCCTAGATAATGCACTCAAAGGGCACTAAGCATAGAGTGTGAAAACTGAGTTTCCTTGAGAGCTGCTTGGAAGCCTGATGGTGTGTGAAGTTAGTGAGCCAAATGGAGTTGTTCTCCCACAAGAACCACTCGGCTGATCCTTCTTTAATATGCCCTTCACCAACATGCAGTGTTTCCTTGATTGAATTAGCTCTCACACCAATATTTGTGTCTAGAGCCTTTGCATTGAGGGCTATCTGAAAACGGCTGTGGCGCTGAAGTTGCCTGTGAATGTGGAGTTGGTGGCATGTGAAACCCGCATGTGGAGCATTCGTTTGTGTGGGATGCTCACCAAGCATCATTTCAGTCCTTTGTACTCAACGGGCACTAAGCATAGAGTGTGAAAACTGAGTTTCCTTGAGAGCTGCTTGGAAGCCTGATGGTGTGTGAAGTTAGTGAGCCAAATGGAGTTGTTCTCCCACAAGAACCACTCGGCTGATCCTTCTTCAATATGCCTTCACCAACATGCAGTGTTTCCTTGATTGAATTAGCTCTCACACCAATATTTGCGTCTAGAGCCTTTGCATTGAGGGCTATCTGAAAACGGCTGTGGCGCTGAAGTTGCCTGTGAATGTGGAGTTGGTGGCATGTGAAACCCGCATGTGGAGCATTCGTTTGTGTGGGATGCTCTACCAGGTTCATTCCTAGATAATGCACTCAAAGGGCACTAAGCATAGAGTGTGAAAACTGAGTTTCCTTGAGAGCTGCTTGGAAGCCTGATGGTGTGTGAAGTTAGTGAGCCAAATGGAGTTGTTCTCCCACAAGAACCACTCGGCTGATCCTTCTTCAATATGCCCTTCACCAACATGCAGTGTTTCCTTGATTGAATTAGCTCTCACACCAATATTTGCGTCTAGAGCCTTTGCATTGAGGGCTATCTGAAAACGGCTGTGGCGCTGAAGTTGCCTGTAAATGTGGAGTTGGTGGCATGTGAAACCCGCATGTGGAGCATTCGTTTGTGTGGGATGCTCTACCGGGTTCATTTCAGTCCTAGGCACTCAAAGGGCACTAAGCATAGAGTGTGAAAACTGAGTTTCCTTGAGAGCTGCTTGGAAGCCTGATGGTGTGTGAAGTTAGTGAACCAAATGGAGTTGTTCTCCCACAAGAACCACTCGGCTGATCCTTCTTCAATATGCCCTTCACCAACATGCAGTGTTTCCTTGATTGAATTATCCCCCACACCAATATTTGCGTCTAGAGCCTTTGCATTGAGGGCTATCTGAAAACGGCTGTGGCGCTGAAGTTGCCTGTGAATGTGGAGTTGGTGGCATGTGAAACCCGCATGTGGAGCATTCGTTTGTGTGGGATGCTCTACCAGGTTCATTCCTAGATAATGCACTCAAAGGGCACTAAGCATAGAGTGTGAAAACTGAGTTTCCTTGAGAGCTGCTTGGAAGCCTGATGGTGTGTGAAGTTAGTGAGCCAAATGGAGTTGTTCTCCCACAAGAAACACTCGGCTGATCCTTCTTTAATATGCCCTTCACCAACATGCAGTCTTTCCTTGATTGAATTAGCTCTCACACCAATATTTGTGTCTAGAGCCTTTGCATTGAGGGCTATCTGAAAACGGCTGTGGCGCTGAAGTTGCCTGTGAATGTGGAGTTGGTGGCATGTGAAACCCGCATGTGGAGCATTCGTTTGTGTGGGATGCTCACCAAGCATCATTTCAGTCCTTTGTACTCAAAGGGCACTAAGCATAGAGTGTGAAAACTGAGTTTCCTTGAGAGCTGCTTGGAAGCCTGATGGTGTGTGAAGTTAGTGAGCCAAATGGAGTTGTTCTCCCACAAGAACCACTCGGCTGATCCTTCTTCAATATGCCTTCACCAACATGCAGTGTTTCCTTGATTGAATTAGCTCTCACACCAATATTTGCGTCTAGAGCCTTTGCATTGAGGGCTATCTGAAAACGGCTGTGGCGCTGAAGTTGCCTGTGAATGTGGAGTTGGTGGCATGTGAAACCCGCATGTGGAGCATTCGTTTGTATGGGATGCTCTACCAGGTTCATTCCTAGATAATGCACTCAAAGGGCACTAAGCATAGAGTGTGAAAACTGAGTTTCCTTGAGAGCTGCTTGGAAGCCTGATGGTGTGTGAAGTTAGTGAGCCAAATGGAGTTGTTCTCCCACAAGAACCACTCGGCTGATCCTTCTTCAATATGCCCTTCACCAACATGCAGTGTTTCCTTGATTGAATTAGCTCTCACACCAATATTTGTGTCTAGAGCCTTTGCATTGAGGGCTATCTGAAAACGGCTGTGGCGCTGAAGTTGCCTGTCAATGTGGAGTTGGTGGCATGTGAAACCCGCATGTGGAGCATTCGTTTGTGTGGGATGCTCTACCAGGTTCATTCCTAGATAATGCACTCAAAGGGCACTAAGCATAGAGTGTGAAAACTGAGTTTCCTTGAGAGCTGCTTGGAAGCCTGATGGTGTGTGAAGTTAGTGAGCCAAATGGAGTTGTTCTCCCACAAGAACCACTCGGCTGATCCTTCTTCAATATGCCCTTCACCAACATGCAGTGTTTCCTTGATTGAATTAGCTCTCACACCAATATTTGCGTCTAGAGCCTTTGCATTGAGGGCTATCTGAAAACGGCTGTGGCGCTGAAGTTGCCTGTGAATGTGGAGTTGGTGGCATGTGAAACCCGCATGTGGAGCATTCGTTTGTGTGGGATGCTCTACCAGGTTCATTTCAGTCCTAGGCACTGAAAGGGCACTAAGCATAGAGTGTGAAAACTGAGTTTCCTTGAGAGCTGCTTGGAAGCCTGATGGTGTGTGAAGTTAGTGAGCCAAATGGAGTTGTTCTCCCACAAGAACCACTCGGCTGATCCTTCTTCAATATGCCCTTCACCAACATGCAGTGTTTCCTTGATTGAATTATCCCCCACACCAATATTTGCGTCTAGAGCCTTTGCATTGAGGGCTATCTGAAAACGGCTGTGGCGCTAAAGTTGCCTGTGAATGTGGAGTTGGTGGCATGTGAAACCCGCATGTGGAGCATTCGTTTGTGTGGGATGCTCTACCAGGTTCATTCCTAGATAATGCTCTCAAAGGGCACTAAGCATAGAGTGTGAAAACTGAGTTTCCTTGAGAGCTGCTTGGAAGCCTGATGGTGTGTGAAGTTAGTGAGCCAAATGGAGTTGTTCTCCCACAAGAACCACTCGGCTGATCCTTCTTCAATATGCCCTTCACCAACATGCAGTGTTTCCTTGATTGAATTAGCTCTCACACCAATATTTGCGTCTAGAGCCTTTGCATTGAGGGCTATCTGAAAACGGCTGTGGCGCTAAAGTTGCCTGTGAATGTGGAGTTGGTGGCATGTGAAACCCGCATGTGGAGCATTCGTTTGTGTGAGATGTTCTACCAGGTTCATTCCTAGATAATGCACTCAAAGGGCACTAAGCATAGAGTGTGAAAACTGAGTTTCCTTGAGAGCTGCTTGGAAGCCTGATGGTGTGTGAAGTTAGTGAGCCAAATGGAGTTGTTCTCCCACAAGAACCACTCGGCTGATCCTTCTTCAATATGCCCTTCACCAACATGCAGTGTTTCCTTGATTGAATTAGCTCTCACACCAATATTTGTGTCTAGAGCCTTTGCATTGAGGGCTATCTGTAAACGGCTGTAGCGCTGAAGTTGCCTGTCAATGTGGAGTTGGTGGCATGTGAAACCCGCATGTGGAGCATTCGTTTGTGTGGGATGCTCTACCAGGTTCATTTCAGTCCTAGGCACTGAAAGGGCACTAAGCATAGAGTGTGAAAACTGAGTTTCCTTGAGAGCTGCTTGGAAGCCTGATGGTGTGTGAAGTTAGTGAGCCAAATGGAGTTGTTCTCCCACAAGAACCACTCGGCTGATCCTTCTTCAATATGCCCTTCACCAACATGCAGTGTTTCCTTGATTGAATTATCACCCACACCAATATTTGCGTCTAGAGCCTTTGCATTGAGGGCTATCTGAAAACAGCTGTGGCGCTGAAGTTGCCTGTGAATGTGGAGTTGGTGGCATGTGAAACCCGCATGTGGAGCATTCGTTTGTGTGGGATGCTCTACCAGGTTCATTCCTAGATAATGCACTCAAAGGGCACTAAGCATAGAGTGTGAAAACTGAGTTTCCTTGAGAGCTGCTTGGAAGCCTGATGGTGTGTGAAGTTAGTGAGCCAAATGGAGTTGTTCTCCCACAAGAACCACTCGGCTGATCCTTCTTCAATATGCCCTTCACCAACATGCAGTGTTTCCTTGATTGAATTAGCTCTCACACCAATATTTGCGTCTAGAGCCTTTGCATTGAGGGCTATCTGAAAATGGCTGTGGCGCTGAAGCTGCCTGTGAATGTGGAGTTGGTGGCATGTGAAACCCGCATGTGGAGCATTCGTTTGTGTGGCATGGTCACCAAGCTTCATTTCAGTCCTACTCACTCAAAGGGCACTAAGCATAGAGTGTGAAAACTGAGTTTCCTTGAGAGCTGCTTGGAAGCTTGATGGTGTGTGAAGTTAGTGAGCCAAATGGAGTTGTTCTCCCACAAGAACCACTCGGCTGATCCTTCTTCAATATGCCTTCACCAACATGCAGTGTTTCCTTGATTGAATTAGCTCTCACACCAATATTTGTGTCTAGAGCCTTTGCATTGAGGGCTATCTGAAAACGGCTGTGGCGCTGAAGTTGCCTGTGAATGTGGAGTTGGTGGCATGTGAAACCCGCATGTGGAGCATTCGTTTGTGTGGGATGCTCTACCGGGTTCATTTCAGTCCTAGGCACTCAAAGGGCACTAAGCATAGAGTGTGAAAACTGAGTTTCCTTGAGAGCTGCTTGGAAGCCTGATGGTGTGTGAAGTTAGTGAGCCAAATGGAGTTGTTCTCCCACAAGAACCACTCGGCTGATCCTTCTTCAATATGCCCTTCACCAACATGCAGTGTTTCCTTGATTGAATTATCCCCCACACAAATATTTGCGTCTAGAGCCTTTGCATTGAGGGCTATCTGAAAACGGCTGTGGCGCTGAAGTTGCCTGTGAATGTGGAGTTGGTGGCATGTGAAACCCGC